>NW_027116910.1:0-123874 GCF_024137725.1 Prorops nasuta
GTACCCCCTAAGTACCCCCCCCCCAAGCCCCCCGCCAAAACCCCCCTAAGTACCCCTCCAAGATCCCCTAAGTACCCCCTCAAGACCTCCCTAATTACCCCCCTAAGTACCCCCCCCCAAAAACCCCCTAAGTACCCCCCTAAGTACCCTCCTAAGTAGCCACCCAAGCCCCCCCCCCAAGACCCCCCTAAGTACCCCCCCTCAAGACCTCCTAATACCCCCCTAAGAACACCCCGAAAACCCCACTAAGTACCCCCCCCCCCCAGCCACCTTCCAAGACCACCCTAAGTACCACCCCAAGCCCGCCCAAGCCCCCCCCCCAAAAAACCCCCCTAAGTACCCCCCCCCCCCCCAAGCACACACCAAGACCCCCCTAAGTACCCCTCCAAGACCCCCTAAGTACCCCCCTCAAGACCCCCCTAAGTACCCCCCCAAGACCCCACTAAGTACCCCCCCCCCCCAAGCCCCCCCCAAGCCCCCCTGCCAAGACCCCCCCTAAGTACCACCCCCAAGACCCCCCTAAGTACCCCCCCGAAAGACCAACCTAAGTACCCCCCCCCTAAGTACCCTCCAAGACCCCCATAAGTACCCCCACCAAGACCCCCATAAGTACCCCCACCAAGACCCCCCTAAGTACCACCCCCCAAGACCCGCCTAATTACCCCCTAAGTACCCCCCCTAAGTACCCCCCTAAGTACCCCCTCAAGACCCCCCGAAGTACCCCCCCCAAGACCCCCCTAAGTACCCCCCCTAAGTACCCACCCAAGTCCCCCCCTAAGTACCCCACACAAGTACCCCACACAAGTCCCCCCCCCCAAGACCCCCCCTAAGTACCCCCCTAAGTACCCCACCAAGACCCCCCTAAGTACCACCCCAAAGACCTGCCTAATTACCCCCCTAAGTACCCCCCCCCAAGACCCCCCCTAAGTACCCCCCCCCCCCAAGCCCCCCGCCAAAACCCCCCTAAGTACCCCTCCAAGATCCCCTAAGTACCCCCCTCAAGACCTCCCTAATTACCCCCCCTAAGTACCACCCCCAAAAACCCCCCTAAGTACCCCCTAAGTACCCTCCTAAGTAGCCACCCCACCCCCCCCCCCCCCAAGACCCCCCTAAGTACCCCACCAAGACCACCCTAAGTACCCCTCCAAGGCCCCCTAAGTACCCCGCCTAAGTACCCCCCTCAAGACCCCCCTAAGTACCCCCATAAGTACCCCCCCCAAGAACACCCTAAGTACCCCCCTAAGTAACCCCTCAAACACCCCTAAGTCCCCCCCTAAGTACCCCCCTAAGTACCCCCCAAAGTACCCCCCCAAGTACCCCCCCCAAGTCCCCCCTGAGTACCCTCCAAGACCCCCCTAAGTACCCCCCCAAGACCACCCTAAGTACCCCCATAAGTACCCCCCCTAAGTACCCCCCCCATGTCCCCCTAAGTACCCCCCCCCAAATACCCTCCCAAGACCCCCCTAAGTACCCCCCCCAAGACCCCCCTAAGGACGCCCCTAAGTACCCCCCTAAGTACCCATCCAAGACCCCCCTAAGTACCCCACTCAAGTCCCCGCCCCAAAACCCCCATAAGTACCCCACCATGACCCCCCTAAGTACCACCCCCAAGACCCGCCTAAGTACCCCCTAAGTACCCCCCCCCCCCAAGCCTCCCGCCAAAACCCCCATAAGTACCCCTCCAAGACCCCCTAAGTACTCCCCTAAGTACCCCCCCAAGAACACCCTAAGTACCCCCCCTAAGTAACCCCTCAAGCACCCCTAAGTACCCCCCTAAGTAGCCACCCAAGCCCCACCACATGACCCCCCCTCAAGACCTCCTAAGTACCCCCCCTAAGTACCCCCCCCCCAAGCCCCCTGCCAAGAACCCCCTAAGTACCACCCCAAGACCCCCCTAAGTACCCCCCCCAAGACCCCACTAAGTACCCCCCCCCCCCCAAGCCCCCTGCCAAGACCCCCCTAAGTACCACCCCAAGACCCCCCCTAAGTACCCTCCCCAAGACCCCCCTAAGTACCCCCCTAAGTACCCCATCAAGACCCCCATAAGTACCCCACCAAGACCCCCCTAAGTACCACCCCCAAGACCCGCCTAAGTACCCCCCTAAGTACCCCCCCCCCCAAGACCCCCCGCCAAGGACCTGCCTAAGTACCCCTCCAAGAACCACCCCAAGTGCCCCCCCCCCCAGGTCCCCCCTAAGTACCCACCAAGACCCCCCTAAGTACCCCCCAAGACCACCCTAAGTACCCCCATAAGTACCCCCCCTAAGTACCACCCCCCCCCAAGTCCCCCTAAGTACCTCTCCAAGTACCCCACTAAGTACCCCCCCTAGGTACCCACCCAAGACCCCCCTAAGTACCCCCACACAAGTCCCCCCCAAAACCCCCCTAAGTACCCCCCCTAAGTACCCCCCCCCCCCCCGCCAACCCCTCCCAAGACCCCCTAAGTACCCCCCTATGTATCCCCCCAAGACCCCCCTAAGTACCACCCCCAAGCCCGCCCAAGCCCCCCCCCCAAAACCCCCCTAAGTACCACCCCAAGCCCACCCAAGCCCCCCCCCCAAGACCCCCCTAAGTACCCCTCCAAGACCCCCCTAAGTACCCCCCAAGACCACCCTAAGTACCCCCATAAGTACCCCCCTAAGTACCCCCCCCCAAGTCCCCCTAAGTACCCCCCCCCAAATACCCTCCCAAGACCCCCCTAAGTACCCCCCCCAAGACCCCCCTAAGGACGCCCCCTAAGTACCCCCCCTAAGTACCCCCCCCAAGTGCCCCCCCCCCCCAGGTCACCCCTAAGTACCCACCAAGACCCCCCTAAGTACCCCTCAAGACCACCCTAAGTACCCCCATAAGTACCCCCCTAAGTACCCCCCCCCCAAGTCCCCCTAAGTACCCCCCCAAGTACCCTCCCAAGCCCCCCTAAGTACCCGCCAAAGACCCCCCTAAGTACCCCCCCTAAGTACCAACCCAAGACCACCCTAAGTACCCCACATAAAAGTCCCCCCCCAAAACCCCCCTAAGTACCCCCCCCCCAAACCCCACCAAGACCCCCTAAGTACCCCCCTTTGTATCCCCCCAAGACCCCCCTAAGTACCCCCAAGACCCCCCTAAGTACCCCCCCCAAGACCCCCCTAAGTACCCCCAAGACCCCCCTAAGTACCCCCCCAAGACCACCCTAAGTACCCCCCAAGTCCCCCCTAAGTACCCCACTAAGTACACTCCTAAGTACACCCCCAAGACCCCACTGAGTACCCCCCTAAGTACCCACCTAAGTACCACCCTAAGTATCCCCCTAAGTACCCCCCCCAAGTACCCCCCAAAGTCCCCCCCTAAGTACCCACCAAGACCCCCCTTAGTACCCCCCAAGACCACCCTAAGTATCCCCCATAAGTACCCCCCTAAGTACCCCCCCCCCCCCCCCAAGCCCACACCAAGACCCCCCTAAGTACCCCTCCAAGACCCCCTAAGTACTCCCCTAAGTACCCCCTCAAGACCCCCCTAAGTACCCCCCCAAGACCCCACTAAGTAACCCCCCCCCAAGCCCCCCCCAAGCCCCCTGCCAAGACCCCCCTAAGTACCACCCCAAGACCCCCCTAAGTACCCCCCCCAAAGACCAACCTAAGTACCCCCCCTAAGTACCCTCCAAGACCCTTATAAGTACCCCACCAAGACGCCCATAAGTACCCCACCAAGACCCCCCTAAGTACCACCCCCCAAGACCCGCCTAATTAGCCCCTAAGTACCCCCCCTAAGTACCCCCCCTCAAGACCCCCCCGAAGTACCCCCCCAAGACCCCCCTAAGTACCCCCCCTAAGTACCCACCCAAGTCCCCCCTAAGTACCCCACACAAGTACCCCACACAAGTCCCCCCCCCAAGACCCCCCTAAGTACCCCCCCTAAGTACCCCACCAAGACCCCCCTAAGTACCCCCCCCTAAGTACCCACCCCAAGTCCCCCCCTAAGTACCCCACACAAGTACCCCACACAAGTCCCCCCCCAAGGACCCCCCTAAGTACCCTCCTAAGTACCCCCACCAAGACCCCCCTTAAGTACCCCACCAAGATCCCCCTAAGTACCCCCACCAAGACCCCCCTAAGTACCACCCCATAGACCCCGCCTAAGTACCCCCCTAAGTACCCCCCCCCAAGCCCCCCCGCCAAAACCCCCCTAAGTACCCCTCCAAGATCCCCTAAGTACCCCCTCAAGACCTCCCTAATTACCCCCCTAAGTACCCCCCCCCCCAAAAACCCCCTAAGTACCCCCTAAGTACCCTCCTAAGTAGCCACCCAAGCCCCCCCCCCAAGACCCCCCTAAGTACCCCCCCTCAAGACCTCCTAATACCCCCCTAAGAACACCCCGAAAACCCCATTAAGTACCCCCCCCCCCCCAGCCACCTTCCAAGACCACCCTAAGTACCACCCCAAGCCCGCCCAAGCCCCCCCCCCCAAAAAACCCCCCTAAGTACCACCCCAAGCCCGCCCAAGCCCCCCCCCAAGACCCTCCTAAGTACCCCCCCAAGACCCCCCTAAGTACCCCCACCAAGACCACCCTAAGTACCCCTCCAAGACCCCCTAGGTACCCCCCTAAGTACCCCCCTCAAGACCCCCCTAAGTACCCCCATAAGTACCCCCCCAAGAACACCCTAAGTACCCCCCCTAAGTAACCCCTCAAGCACCCCTAAGTCCCCCCCTAAGTACCCCCCCCTAAGTACCACCACAAGTACCCCCCCCAAGTACCCCCCCCAAGACCACCCTAAGTACCCCCATAAGTACCCCCCTAAGTACCCCCCCCCCCCATGTCCCCCTAAGTACCCCCCCCCAAATACCCTCCCCAAGACCCCCCTAAGTACCCCCCCAAGACCCCCCTAAGGACGCCCCTAAGTACCCCCCCTAAGTACCCATCCAAGACCCCCCTAAGTACCCCACTCAAGTCCCCGCCCCAAAACCCCCATAAGTACCCCCACCATGACCCCCCCTAAGTACCACCCCCAAGACCCGCCTAAGTACCCCCTAAGTACCCCCCCCCCCCCCCAAGCCTCCGCCAAAACCCCCATAAGTACCCCTCCAAGACCCCCTAAGTACTCCCCTAAGTACCCCCCCAAGAACACCCTAAGTACCCCCCTAAGTAACCCCTCAAGCACCCCTAAGTACCCCCCTAAGTAGCCACCCAAGCCCCACCACATGACCCCCCTCAAGACCTCCTAAGTACCCCCCCTAAGTACCCCCCCCCAAGCCCCCTGCCAAGAACCCCCTAAGTACCACCCCAAGACCCCCCCTAAGTACCCCCCCAAGACCCCACTAAGTACCCCCCCCCCCAAGCCCCCTGCCAAGACCCCCCTAAGTACCACCCCAAGACCCCCCTAAGTACCCTCCCCAAGACCCCCCTAAGTACCCCCCTAAGTACCCCCATTAAGACCCCCATAAGTACCCCACCAAGACCCCCCCTAAGTACCACCCCCAAGACCCGCCTAAGTACCCCCTAAGTACCCCCCCCCCCCAAGACCCCCCCTAAGTACCCCCCTAAGTACCCCCCTAAGTACCCCCCCAAGACCAAGTACCCCCCTAAGTACCCCCCCAAGACCCCCGCCAAGACCTGCCTAAGTACCCCTCCAAGAACCACCCAAGTGCCCCCTCCCCCCAGGTCCCCCCTAAGTACCCACCAAGACCCCCCTAAGTACCCCCCAAGACCACCCTAAGTACCACCCCCCCCCCCCAAGTCCCCCTAAGTACCTCTCCAAGTACCCCACTAAGTACCCCCCCTAGGTACCCACCCAAGACCCCCCTAAGTACCCCACACAAGTCCCCCCCCAAAACCCCCCTAAGTACCCCCCTAAGTACCCCCCCCCCCCGCCAACCCCTCCCAAGACCCCCTAAGTACCCCCTATGTATCCCCCAAGACCCCCCTAAGTACCACCCCAAGCCCGCCCAAGCCCCCCCCCCCAAAACCCCCCTAAGTACCACCCCAAGCCCACCCAAGCCCCCCCCCCAAGACCCCCCTAAGTACCCCCCCAAGACCCCCCTAAGTACCCCACCAAGACCACCCTAAGTACCCCTCCAAGACCCCCTAGGTACCCCCCTAAGTACCCCCCTCAAGACCCCCCTAAGTACCCCCATAAGTACCCCCCCCAAGAACACCCTAAGTACTCCCCTAAGTAACCCCTCAAGCACCCCTAAGTCCCCCCCTAAGTACCCCCCCTAAGTACCCCCACAAGTACCCCCCCAAGTACCCCCCCCAAGTCCCCCCTGAGTACCCTCCAAGACCCCCCTAAGTACCCCCCAAGACCACCCTAAGTACCCCCATAAGTACCCCCCTAAGTACCCCCCCCAAGTCCCCCTAAGTACCCCCCCAAATACCCTCCCAAGACCCCCCTAAGTACCCCCCCCAAGACCCCCTAAGGACGCCCCTAAGTACCCCCCTAAGTACCCCCCCAAGTGCCCCCCCCCAGGTCACCCCTAAGTACCCACCAAGACCCCCCTAAGTACCCCCCAAGACCACCCTAAGTACCCCCCCCCAAGTCCCCCTAAGTACCCCCCCCAAGTACCCTCCCAAGCCCCCCTAAGTACCCCGCCAAAGACCACCCTAAGTACCCCCCTAAGTACCAACCCAAGACCCCCCTAAGTACCCCACATAAAAGTCCCCCCCAAAACCCCCCTAAGTACCCCCCCCCCCCCCAAACCCCACCAAGACCCCCTAAGTACCCCCCTTTGTATCCCCCCAAGACCCCCCTAAGTACCCCCAAGACCCCCCTAAGTACCCCCCCCAAGACCCCCCTAAGTACCCCCAAGACCCCCCTAAGTACCCCCCCAAGACCACCCTAAGTACCCCCCAAGTCCCCCCTAAGTACCCCATTAAGTACACTCCTAAGTACACCCCCCAAGACCCCACTGAGTACCCCCCTAAGTACCCCACCTAAGTACCACCCTAAGTATCCCCCCTAAGTACCCCCCCCAAGTACCCCCCAAAGTCCCCCCTAAGTACCCCACCAAGACCCCCCTTAGTACCCCCCAAGACCACCCTAAGTATCCCCATAAGTACCCCCCTAAGTACCCCCCCCCCCCCCACCAAGCCCACACCAAGACCCCCCTAAGTACCCCTCCAAGACCCCCTAAGTACTCCCCTAAGTACCCCCTCAAGACCCCCCTAAGTACCCCCCCAAGACCCCAATAAGTAACCCCCCCCCCCCCAAGCCCCCCCCAAGCCCCCCACCAAGACCCCCCTAAGTACCACCCCAAGACCCCCCTAAGTACCCCCCCAAAGACCAACCTAAGTACCCCCCTAAGTACCCTCCAAGACCCTTATAAGTACCCCACCAAGACCCCCATAAGTACCCCACCAAGACCCCCCTAAGTACCACCCCCAAGACCCGCCTAATTACCCCCTAAGTACCCCCCTAAGTACCCCCCTCAAGACCCCCCGAAGTACCCCCCCAAGACCCCCCTAAGTACCCCCCCTAAGTACCCACCCAAGTCCCCCCTAAGTACCCCACACAAGTACCCCACACAAGTCCCCCCCCAAGACCCCCCTAAGTACCCCCCTAAGTACCCCACCAAGACCCCCCTAAGTACCCCCCTAAGTACCCACCCAAGTCCCCCCTAAGTACCCCACACAAGTACCCCACACAAGTCCCCCCCCAAGACCCCCCTAAGTACCCTCCTAAGTACCCCCACCAAGACCCCCTTAAGTACCCCACCAAGATCCCCCTAAGTACCCCACCAAGACCCCCCTAAGTACCACCCCCATAGACCCGCCTAAGTACCCCCTAAGTACCCCCCCCAAGCCCCCCGCCAAAACCCCCCTAAGTACCCCTCCAAGATCCCCTAAGTACCCCCTCAAGACCTCCCTAATTACCCCCCTAAGTACCCCCCCCAAAAACCCCCTAAGTACCCCCCTAAGTACCCTCCTAAGTAGCCACCCAAGCCCCCCCCCCAAGACCCCCCTAAGTACCCCCCTCAAGACCTCCTAATACCCCCCTAAGAACACCCCGAAAACCCCACTAAGTACCCCCCCCCCAGCCACCTTCCAAGACCACCCTAAGTACCCACCCCAAGCCCGCCCAAGCCCCCCCCCCAAAAACCCCCCTAAGTACCACCCCAAGCCCGCCCAAGCCCCCCCCCAAGACCCTCCTAAGTACCCCCCCCCAAGACCCCCCTAAGTACCCCACCAAGACCACCCTAAGTACCCCTCCAAGACCCCCTAGGTACCCCCCCTAAGTACCCCCTCAAGACCCCCCTAAGTACCCCCATAAGTACCCCCCCAAGAACACCCTAAGTACCCCCCTAAGTAACCCCTCAAGCACCCCTAAGTCCCCCCCCTAAGTACCCCCCTAAGTACCCCCACAAGTACCCCCCCAAGTACCCCCCCAAGACCACCCTAAGTACCCCCATAAGTACCCCCCTAAGTACCCCCCCCCCCCCCATGTCCCCCTAAGTACCCCCCCCAAATACCCTCCCAAGACCCCCCTAAGTACCCCCCCAAGACCCCCCTAAGGACGCCCCTAAGTACCCCCCCTAAGTACCCATCCAAGACCCCCCTAAGTACCCCACTCAAGTCCCCGCCCCAAAACCCCCATAAGTACCCCACCATGACCCCCCTAAGTACCACCCCCAAGACCCGCCTAAGTACCCCCTAAGTACCCCCCCCCCCCCCAAGCCTCCCGCCAGAACCCCCATAAGTACCCCTCCAAGACCCCCTAAGTACTCCCCTAAGTACCCCCCCCAAGAACACCCTAAGTACCCCCCTAAGTAACCCCTCAAGCACCCCTAAGTACCCCCCTAAGTAGCCACCCAAGCCCCACCACAAGACCCCCCTCAAGACCTCCTAAGTACCCCCCCTAAGTACCCCCCCCCCAAGCCCCCTGCCAAGAACCCCCTAAGTACCACCCCAAGACCCCCCTAAGTACCCCCCCAAGACCCCACTAAGTACCCCCCCCCCCAAGCCCCCTGCCAAGACCCCCCTAAGTACCACCCCAAGACCCCCCTAAGTACCCTCCCCAAGACCCCCCTAAGTACCCCCCCCTAAGTACCCCTCTAAGTACCCCATCAAGACCCCCATAAGTACCCCACCAAGACCCCCTAAGTACCACCCCCAAGACCCGCCTAAGTACCCCCTAAGTACCCCCCCCCCCCCAAGACCCCCCTAAGTACCCCCCTAAGTACCCCCCTAAGTACCCCCCCCAAGACCCCCGCCAAGACCTGCCTAAGTACCCCTCCAAGAACCCCCCCAAGTGCCCCCCCCCCCAGGTCCCCCCTAAGTACCCACCAAGACCCCCCTAAGTACCCCCCCAAGACCACCCTAAGTACCCCCATAAGTACCCCCCTAAGTACCACCCCCCCCAAGTCCCCCTAAGTACCTCTCCAAGTACCCTCCCAAGCCCCCCTAAGTACCCCCCAAAGACCCCCCTAAGTACCCCACTAAGTACCCCCCTAGGTACCCACCCAAGACCCCCCTAAGTACCCCACACAAGTCCCCCCCAAAACCCCCCTAAGTACCCCCCTAAGTACCCCCCCCCCCCGCCAACCCCTCCCAAGACCCCCTAAGTACCCCCTATGTATCCCCCCAAGACCCCCCTAAGTACCCCCCCCCCAGCCCCCCCTCAAGTTCTCCTAAGTACCCCCCCTAAGTACCCCCCCAAGACCCCACTAAGTACCCCCCCCCCAAGCCCCCCCCCAAGCCCCCTGCTAAGACCCCCCTAAGTACCACCCCAAGACCCGCCTAAGTACCCCCTAAGTACCCCCTTAAGTACCCCCCTAAGTACTCCTCAAGACCCCCCTAAGTACCCCCCTAAGTACCCCCCTAAGTACCCCCTCAAGCACCCCTAAGTACCCCCCCAAAGACCCCTCTAAGTACCCCCCCTAAGTAACCCCCAAGTCCCCCCTAAGTACCCCCCTAAGTACCCCCCCAAGTGCCCCCCCAGGTCCCCCCTAAGTACCCACCAAGACACCCCTAAGTACCCCCCTCAAGACCACCCTAAGCACCACCATAAGTACCCCCCTAAGTACCCCCGCCCCCAAGTCCCCCTAAGTACCCCCCCCAAGTACCCTCCCAAGCCCTCTAAGTACCCCCCAAAGACACCCCTAAGTACCCCCCTAAGTACCCCCCTAAGTACCCACCCAAGACCCCCCTAAGTACCCCACACAAGTCCCCCCCAAAACCCCCCTAAGTACCCCACACCAGTCCCCCCACTAAGTACCCCCCTAAGTACACCCCTAATACCCCCCCCCAAGCCCCCCCAAAGTACCCCCCCAAGTACCCCCCCCCAAGCCCCCCTAAGTACCCACCTAAGTACCACCCTAAGTACCCCCCTAAGAACCCCCCCAAGTACCCCCCAAAGTCCCCCCTAAGTACCCACCAAGACCCCCCTAAGTACCCCCCAAGACCACCCTAAGTATCCCCATAAGTACCCCCCTAAGTACCCCCCCCAAGCCCCCCGCCAAGACCACCCTAAGTAACCCTCCAAAACCCCCTAAGTACTCCCCTAAGTACCCCCCTAAGTACCCCCCCAAGAACCCCCTAAGTACCCCCCTAAGTACCCCCTGAAGCACCCCTAAGTCCCCCCTAAGTAGCCACCCAAGTGCCCCCCCAGGTCCCCCCTAAGTACCCACCAAGACACCCCTAAGTACCCCCCAAGACCACCCTAAGTACCACCATAAGTACCCCCCTAAGTACCCCCCGCCCCCAAGTCCCCCTAAGTACCCCCCCAAGTACCCTCCCAAGCCCTCTAAGTACCCCCCAAAGACACCCCTAAGTACCCCCCTAAGTACCCACCCAAGACCCCCCTAAGTACCCAACACAAGTCCCCCCCAAAACCCCCCTAAGTACCTAACACCAGTCCCCCCCTAAGTACCCCCCTAAGTACCCCCCCCCCCAAGCCCCCCCAAAGTAACCCCCAAGTACCCCCCCCCCCCCAAGCCCCCCTAAGTACCCCCCCAAGTACCCTCCCAAGCCCTCTAAGTACCCACCCAAAACCCCCCTAAGTACCCCACACAAGTCCCCCCCAAAACCCCCCTAAGTACCCCACACCAGTCCCCCCCTAAGTACCCCCCTAAGTACCTCCCCCCCCAAGCCCCCCTAAGTACCCCCCATGACCCCCCTAAGTACCCCCCCAAGACCCCCCTAAGTACCACCCTAAGTACCCCCCCCCCCCAAGTCCCCCCCACGACCCCCTAAAGTACCCCACTAAGTACCCCCCAAGTCCCCCCTAAGTACACCACTAAGTACCCTCCTAAGTACACCCCCAAGACCCCACTGAGTACCCCCCTAAGTACCCACCTAAGTACCACCCTAAGTACCCCCCTAAGAACCCCCCTAAGAACCCCCCCAAGTACCCCCCAAAGTCCCCCCTAAGTACCCACCAAGACCCCCCTAAGTACCCCCCAAGACCACCCTAAGTATCCCCATAAGTACCCCCCTAAGTACCCCCCCCCCAAGCCCCCCGCCAAGACCCCCCTAAGTACCCCTCCAAAACCCCCTAAGTACTCCCCTAAGTACCCCCCCTAAGTACCCCCCCAAGAACCCCCTAAGTACCCCCCTAAGTACCCCCTGAAGCACCCCTAAGTCCCCCCTAAGTAGCCACCCAAGCCCCCCCCCCCGAAGACCCACCCCTTTTTTTTTTTTTTTTTTTCCGTCGCTTTGCGAGGTAGGGGGAAACTTCTTAAAGCCTTACGGCTTGTTAAGTACCTCCGGCGGCCGATGTTTTGGCCAGAGGTTATGTGGGATTCTAACCCACCAAAACCCCCTACCTGCCCCCCTACCCGGTACCAAGCATAGCTTATAACATCAGGTAGGAGGGTATACGCTCTACTCTACGGCCGTATGCGGTCATCCCAAGACAAACAAAAACCCCAGACTCTACCCCACCCCAGAGGAGAGAGCAGCAGCCTCCTCAGCTCGGACTCTACTGTCCTTGGAGGTGAGGACCCTAACCGAGAAGCTGGATAATGCATTCCAAGCTCTCGGCGTACTCGTAACATGGGACACAAGGATCTCCACCTCCAACGAGGGCACACCTAAAGCATCACAGAGTTCTGCTCTTTCGCATTCCCACAGGGGACACCACAACAGCGTGTGCTCCGCCGTATCCGCGACCGGATTCGGGGAGCACCAGCAGTCGGGAGTCGCCCTGCGGCCCACACTCGCGCGATGACTCATGAAACTACCATGCCCCAGGAGCATCTGGGAAACATGGTAGTTCAAGCTTCTACAATTAGCAGCCAGCCAGGACCGGATGTCCGGGATGAGGCGGTGGGTCCACCTACCCCGACCATCCGAGTCCCATGCTGCCTGCCATCTCTCTACTAAATTCGCCCTAGCCAATCTCCGCGCTTCGGCCACGCCAGCCGAGGAGCCACCCGCACGCGACGCATCGTACACCTCCCTGCGCTCCAAAGCTAAAAGATGGACCGGTGGTATGCCCGAGATTACTAATAGCGCACAGGACGTTGCCGTACGACACGCGCGGGAAACCCTCAGCGCCATGACCCTCTGCGCGGAGATTAGGGACCTCGCAATGGTTGGGCGAGAGGCAGCCTCAGCCCAGCAAGGCGCCCCGTAAAGAAGAATGCTGTGCAGTAAATTCGTGTACAACTTCCTTCCCGAGACCCCCGACCCACCCACGTTCGGCAATAAGCTACTCAACGCCCACCCAGCCTTATTGGCTTTTCCCACCATGCAATCAATGTGAAACTTGAAGGAAAGACGACGATCCAACCACACACCGAGGTATTTCGCCCGCGGGGAGACGGGAGCCGTCTCGCCCCCGACCGAAAACCGCGGAGCCCGATCAGACCGCCTCCTAGAGAAGAAAACAGCCTCTGATTTGGAGACGTTCACCTCCAGGTTCCTCCCCTCAAGCCACAGAACGATACGCGACAAAGCCCTGTTAGCCTTCAACTGCAAGGACCCGACGCTTCCCGCAGACACACACAATGCCGTATCGTCCGCGTAACAAGTCAACGTGCCGCCCTCCGGGAGACTCAACCGCAGCAGACCGTCGAAACAAATGTTCCACAGGAGAGGTCCTAACACCGATCCCTGCGGAACACCCGCCCCAACGCGCCACTACCGTCCAGCGCACTCAATGACCCGGTCCCCCAGGTAACTGCGGACTATATCCACAATCACCCCCGGGACCGCGCCATTGGCGGCCAGGGCCTCCAAGATGGCCGCATGCAACACAGAATTGAACGCGTTCTTAATGTCGAGAAGGACTACGGCCACGCGTTTGCTCCGGTACGCAGACCCCCGAAGGGCGATCCGAATAAAATTCTGGACAGCCAATACGGCATCCATGGTACTTCTACCAGGACGGAACCCGTATTGACCGTCCGCGAGAGGTGCGACCCCCTCATAAACCTCCGTAAGACGAGCGACAACTACCCTCTCGAACAACTTCCCCACTACCGGTAGGAGAGATATGGGTCTGAAGCCCCCGATCCCTTTCGGGATTAGGACAACCCTCGCCCTCCTCCAGATAGCGGGAAAGTCGCCGAGTTCCAGGCAGCGGTTGAACAACCGGGCAAAATTAGCGGGGCAGCTCATTGCTGCAACATTAACCACTTCCGGGAGAATGCCATCGACACCAGGGGCCCCCTTTGCAGGGGACCTCCCGGCAGCCATGACAATCTCTGCTTCCGTGATGAGATCAGACACCAAGATCGGCCTGGTGTTACCGCGAACCACGAATGGAACGCCCCCAGGCCTCACTTGCGACGTCGAGAAAAGACTCTCAATCGCAACCACCGTCTCAGACTCCGTCAGACTAGCAGATGTCTGTCTCTTCAATCTCTTGTAGGCCACCCAGAAGGGGCGACCCCAAGGATCTGCCTCCACTTCATTCACCAGCGCCAACCATGCGGCCCGCTTCCTCTCGCGTATAGCGGAGGAGAAAGCGGTTCTCGCCGTCTTATAGGCTTCGCGCAAGTGAACTTCCGTATTGGCACCCCTCGACCTCGACCACCTCCTGCGGGCAGCATTCGCTGCCTTACGGAGACGGTCGAGGTCCTCACACCACCAATACGCTGCTTTCCAGTGCTTGGCAGTTCCGTGAGCCCTGGGCATAGAAGCGTCGGACGCCCCGACGAGTCTCCGGAGATAACCCTCCGGCGAGACGCCCGAGCCGTCACCGCCGACGTCCGCCCCGGCCCTCCCCCGCCCGGACGGAGGGGAAGCCGAGCTGCTCGAGGCTATTCCCCACGCAAATGCCAATTCGCATAAGAGTGGGTCGAACCTCGAGCGAACCCAGCGCACCCCCCGCTCCGGCGAGGCAGGGCCAGGACCCCCATCCGTGAGAATCCACTGGATGAAGCGGTGATCGCTCAGAGTCTCGTCATCGAGCACCTCCCAGGAGACTACTCTCGAGGCGATCGACGACGATACCCAGGTGAGATCTATTATACTACCACGGTCGCCTGAGACGAAGGTCGGAGAACGACCTCGGTTGAGCAATGTCAACCCGAGCTGACCGCCCCATTCCTCAACAAGCTCTCCACGTCGGTTAGTGCAACCGGATCCCCATGATGTCGACCACGAGTTGAAGTCTCCACCAATGAGGACCGGCACCCCATGCTCCCTGACACTCCCCGCCAAATCCTCCAGGAAAGCCTCGAACTCCCCGATGGGGGCATTAGGGGTAAAGTAAACACTGTACACCCTAATGTCCCCAACGAGAGACGAACAAAACCCCCGATCGAACGAGACGGATGCCAGTTTGCACGAAGCACCGAAAGTGAGTTACCCTAGTCCCATAAAAGTACTCCCTGACCCCAAGTGAGTTACCTTAATCCCATAGAAGTACTTCCTGACCCTAAGTGAGTTACCATAGCCCCTTTATAAGTACCCCCTGACCCCAAGTGAGTTATTCTAGCCCCTTTATATGTACTCTCTAACCGCAAGTGAGTTAATCTAACCCCTTTATTAGTACACCTTGACCCCAAGTGTGTTACCCTAGTCTCATATAAGTACTCCCTGACCCCAAGTGAGTTACCATAGCCCCTTTACAAGTACTCCCTGACCCCAAGTGAGTTATCCTAGCCCCTTTATATGTACTCTCTGACCGCAAGTGAGTTACCCTAGTCCCATAAATGTACTCCCTGACCCCAAGTGAGTTACCCTAGTCCCATAGTAGTACTCCCTGACCCCAAGTGAGTTACCCTAGTCCCATATAAGTACTCCCTGACCCCAACTGAGTTATCCTAGCCCTTTTATATGTACTCTCTGACCGCAAGTGAGTTATGCAAACCCCTTTATAAGTTCTCACTGATCCCGAGTGAGTTATCCTAGCCCCTTTATATGTACTCTCTGACCGCAAGTAAGTTACCCTAGTCCCATTAATGTACTCCCTGACCCCAAGTTAGTTATCCTAGCCCCTTTATATGTACTCTCTGACCGCAAGTAAGTTACCCTAGTCCCATAGTAGTACTCCATGACCCCAAGTGAGTTACCATATCCCCTTTATAAGTACTCCCTGACCCCAAGTGAGTTATTCTAGCCCCTTTATATGTACTCTCTGACCGCAAGTGAGTTACCCTAGTCCCATAGTAGTACTCACTGACCCCAAGTGAGTTACCCTAGCCCCTATATAAGTACTCCCTGGCCCCAAGTGAGTTACCCTAGTCCCATAAAAGTACTCCCTGACCCCAAGTGAGTTATCATAGCCCCTTTATATGTACTACCTGACCCCAAGTGAGTTTCCCTAGCCCCTTTTTAAGTACACCCTGGCCCCAAGTGATTTACCATATCACCTTTATAAGTACTCCCTGACCCCATGTGAGTTACCCTAGTCTCATATAAGTACTCCCTGACCCCAAGTGAGTTACCATATCACCTTTATAAGTTCTCCCTGAACCCAAGTAAGTTATCCTAGCCCCTTTATATGTACCCTCTGACCGCAAGTAAGTTACCCTAGTCCCTTAAATGTACTCCCTGACCCCAAGTGAGTTACCATTGCCCCTTTATATGTACTCCCTGACCCCAAGTGAGTTACCCTAGTCCCTTAAAAGTACTCCCTGGCCCCAAGTGAGTTACCATAGCCCTTTAATTAGTACACCCTGGCCCCAAGTGAGTTACCCTGGTCCCATATATGTACTCACAGACACCAAGTGAGTTACCCTAGTCCCATATAAGTACTCCTTGAGCCAAAGTGAGTTACCCTAGCCCCTTTATAAGTACTCCCTGACCCCAAATGAGTTACCATATCACCTTTATAAGTACTCCCTGACCCCAAGTGAGTTACCCTAGTCCATAAAAGTACTCCCTGGCCCCAAGTGAGTTACCATAGCCCTTTAATTAGTACACCCTGTCCCCAAGTGAGTTAACCTGGTCCCATATATGTACTCACAGACACCAAGTGAGTTACCCTAGTCCCATATAAGTACTCCTTGAACCAAAGTGAGTTACCCTAGCCCCTTTATAAGTACTCCCCGACCCCAAATGAGTTACCATATCACCTTTATAAGTACTCCCTGACACCAAGTGAGTTATCCTAGCCCCTTTATATGTACTCTCTGACCACAAGTGAGTTACCCTATACCATAGTATTACTCCCTGACCCCAAGTGAGTTACCATAGCCCCTTTATAAGTACTCTCTGACCCCAAGTGAGTTACCCTAGTCACATAGAAGTACTACCTGACGCCCAAGTGAGTAGCCCTAGTTCTATAGAAGTACTCCCAGACCCCATGTGTGTTACCCTAGTCCCATATAAGTACTCCCTGACCCCAAATGTGTTGTCCTAGCCCCTTCATATGAACTGTCTGACCGCAAGTGAGTTACCCTAGTCCCATATAAGTACTCCCTGACCCCAAGTGAGTTACCATATCACCTTTATAAGTACTTGCTGACCCAAGTGAGTTATCCTGGCCCCATAAAAGTACTCCCCGACCGCAAGTGAGTTAACCTAGTCCCATCGAAGTACTCTCTGACCGAAAGTGAGCTACCCTAACCCCTTTATAAGTACTCCCTGACCCCAAGTGAGTTATCCTAGCCCCTTTATATGTACTCCCTGACCCCAAGTGTGTTACCCTAGTCCCATATAAGTACTCCCTGACCCCAAGTGAGTTACCATATCACCTTTTGTAAGTTCTCCCTGACCCCAAGTGAGTTATCCTAGCCCCTTTATATGTACCCTCTGACCGCAAGTAAGTTACCCTAGTCCCATAAATTTACTCCCTGACCCCAATAGAGTTACCATTGCCCCTTTATAAGTGCTCCCTGACCCCAAGTGAGTTACCATAGCCCCTTTATATGTACTCCCTGACCCCAAGTGAGTTACCCTAGTCCCATAAAAGTACTCCCTGACCCCATGTGAGTTACCTTAATCCCATAAAAGTACTTCCTGACCCTAAGTGAGTTACCATAGCCCTTTTATAAGTACTCCCTGACCCCAAGTGAGTTATCCTAGCCCCTTTATATGTACTCTCTAACCGTAAGTGAGTTAATCTAACCCCTTCATTAGTACTCCCTGACCCCAAGTGGGTTACCATAGCCCCTTTATAAGTACTCCCTGACCCCAAGTGTGTTATCCTAGCCCCTTTATATGTACTCCCAGACTCCAAATGAGTTAACCTAGCCCATTTATAAGTACTCACTGACCCCAAGTGAGTTACCGTAGCTCCTTTATATGTACTCTATGACCGCAAGTGAATTACCCTAGTCCCATAGTAGTACTCACTGACCCCAAGAGAGTTACCCTAGCCCCTATATAAGTACTCCCTGACCCCAAGTGAGTTACCCTAGTCCATAAAAGTACTCCCTGACCCCAAGTGAGTTACCCTAGCCCCTTTATAAGTACACCCTGGCCACAAGTGGGTTACCCTAGTCCCATATAAGTACTCCCTGACCCCAAGTGAGTTAGCATATCACCTTTATAAGTTCTCCCTGACCCCAAGTGAGTTATCCTAGCCCCTTTATATGTACTCTCTGACCGCAAGTGAGTTACCCTGGTCCCATAGTAGTATTCCCTGACCTCAAGTGAGTTACCCTAGCCCCTTTATAAGTACACCCTGGCCCCAAGTGAATTACCCTGGTCCCATATAAGTACTCCCTGATCCCAAGTGAGTTACCATATCACCTTTATAAATACTCCCTAACCCCAAGTGAGTTATCCTATCCCCTTTATATGTACTCTCTGACCGCAAGAAGCTTACCCTAGTCCCATAGTAGTACTCCCTGACACCAAGTGAGTTACCATAGACCCTTTATATTTACTCCCTGACCCCAAGTGAGTTACCATAGACCCTTTATATGTACTCCCTGACCCCAAGTGAGTTACCCTAGCCCCTTTATAAGTACACCCTGGCCCCAAGTGAATTACCCTGGTCCCATATAAGTACTCCCTGATCCCAAGTGAGTTACCATATCACCTTTATAAATACTCCCTAACCCCAAGTGAGTTATCCTATCCCCTTTATATGTACTCTCTGACCGCAAGAAGCTTACCCTAGTCCCATAGTAGTACTCCCTGACACCAAGTGAGTTACCATAGACCCTTTATATTTACTCCCTGACCCCAAGTGAGTTACCATAGACCCTTTATATGTACTCCCTGACCCCAAGTGAGTTACCCTAGCCCCTTTATTAGTACTCCCTGACCCCAAGTGAGTTACCCTAGTCCCATATAAGTACTCCCTGACCCCAAGTGAGTTACCATATCACCTTTATAAGTTCTCCCTGACCCCAAGTGAGTTATCCTAGCCCCTTTATATGTACTCTCTGACCGCAAGTGAGTTACCCTGGTCCCATAGTAGTACTCCCTGACCCCAAGTGAGTTACCCTAGCCCCTTTATAAGTACACCCTGGCCCCAAGTGAATTACCCTGGTCCCATATAAGTACTCCCTGATCCCAAGTGAGTTACCATATCACCTTTATAAGTACTCCCTGACCCCAAGTGAGTTATCCTATCCCCTTTATATGTACTCTCTGACCGCAAGTGAGTTACCCTGGTCCCATAGTAGTACTCCCTGACCTCAAGTGAGTTACAATAGCCCCTTTATATGTACTCCCTGACCCCAAGTGAGTTACCCTAGCCCCTTTATAAGTACTCCCTGACCCCAAGTGAGTTACCGTAGCCCATTTATATGTACTCTCTGACCGCAAGTGAATTACCCTAGTCCCATAGTAGTACTCACTGACCCCAAGAGAGTTACCCTAGCCCCTATATAA
Source organism: Prorops nasuta (assembly GCF_024137725.1). NCBI lineage: Eukaryota > Metazoa > Arthropoda > Insecta > Hymenoptera > Bethylidae > Prorops > Prorops nasuta. The sequence goes on from NW_027116910.1 coordinate 19,153, forward strand.
GTACTCACTGACCCCAAGTGAGTTACCCTAGTCCCATAAAAGTACTCCCTGACCCCAAGTGAGTTACCTTCATCCCATAGAAGTACTTCCTGACCCTAAGTGAGTTACCATAGCCCTTTTATAAGTACTCCCTGACCCCAAGTGAGTTATCCTAGCCCCTTATATGTACTCTCTAACCGCAAGTGAGTTAATCTAACCCCTTTATTAGTACTCCCTGACCCCAAGTGTGTTACCCTAGTCTCATATAAGTACTCCCTGACCCCAAGTGAGTTATCCTAGCCCCATTATATGTACTCTCTGACCGTAAGTGAGTTACCCTAGTCCCATAAAAGTACTCCCTGACCCCAAGTGAGTTACCCTAGTCCCATAGTAGTACTCCCTAAGCCCATGTGAGTTACCCTAGTCCCATATAAGTACTCCCTGACTCCAAGTGAGTTATCCTAGCCCCTTTATATGTACTCTCTGACCGCAAGTGAGTTATGCAAACCCCTTTATAAGTTCTCACTGATCCCAAGTAAGTTATCCTAGCCCCTTTATATGTACTCTCTGACCGTAAGTGAGTTAATCTAACCCCTTTATTAGTACTCCCTGACCCCAAGTGAGTTACCATAGCCCCTTTATAAGTACTCCCTGACCCCAAGTGTGTTATCCTAGCCCCTTTATATGTACTCCCAGACTCCAAATGAGTTACCCTAGCCCATTTATAAGTACTCACTGACCCCAAGTGAGTTACCGTAGCTCCTTTATATGTACTCTATGACCGCAAGTGAATTACCCTAGTCCCATAGTAGTACTCACTGACCCCAAGAGAGTTACCCTAGCCCCTATATAAGTACTCCCTGACCCCAAGTGAGTTACCCTAGTCCATAAAAGTACTCCCTGACCCCAAGTGAGTTACCCTAGCCCCTTTATAAGTACACCCTGGCCACAAGTGGGTTACCCTAGTCCCATATAAGTACTCCCTGACCCCAAGTGAGTTAGCATATCACCTTTATAAGTTCTCCCTGACCCCAAGTGAGTTATCCTAGCCCCTTTATATGTACTCTGTGACCGCAAGTGAGTTACCCTGGTCCCATAGTAGTATTCCCTGACCCCAAGTGAGTTACCCTAGCCCCTTTATAAGTACACCCTGGCCCCAAGTGAATTACCCTGGTCCCATATAAGTACTCCCTGATCCCAAGTGAGTTACCATATCACCTTTATAAATACTCCCTAACCCCAAGTGAGTTATCCTATCCCCTTTATATGTACTCTCTGACCGCAAGAAGCTTACCCTAGTCCCATAGTAGTACTCCCTGACACCAAGTGAGTTACCATAGACCCTTTATATTTACTCCCTGACCCCAAGTGAGTTACCATAGACCCTTTATATGTACTCCCTGACCCCAAGTGAGTTACCCTAGCCCCTTTATTAGTACTCCCTGACCCCAAGTGAGTTACCCTAGTCCCATATAAGTATTCCCTGACCCCAAGTGAGTTACCATATCACCTTTATAAGTTCTCCCTGACCCCAAGTGAGTTATCCTAGCCCCTTTATATGTACTCTCTGACCGCAAGTGAGTTACCCTGGTCCCATAGTAGTACTCCCTGACCCCAAGTGAGTTACCCTAGCCCCTTTATAAGTACACCCTGGCCCCAAGTGAATTACCCTGGTCCCATATAAGTACTCCCTGATCCCAAGTGAGTTACCATATCACCTTTATAAGTACTCCCTGACCCCAAGTGAGTTATCCTATCCCCTTTATATGTACTCTCTGACCGCAAGAAGCTTACCCTGGTCCCATAGTAGTACTCCCTGACCTCAAGTGAGTTACAATAGCCCCTTTATATGTACTCCCTGACCCCAAGTGAGTTACCCTAGCCCCTTTATAAGTACTCCCTGACCCCAAGTGAGTTACCGTAGCCCCTTTATATGTACTCTCTGACCGCAAGTGAATTACCCTAGTCCCATAGTAGTACTCACTGACCCCAAGAGAGTTACTCTAGCCCCTATATAAGTACTCCCTGACCCCAAGTGAGTTACCTTCATCCCATAGAAGTACTTCCTGACCCTAAGTGAGTTACCATAGCCCTTTTATAAGTACTCCCTGACCCCAAGTGAGTTATCCTAGCCCCTTATATGTACTCTCTAACCGCAAGTGAGTTAATCTAACCCCTTTATTAGTACTCCCTGACCCCAAGTGTGTTACCCTAGTCTCATATAAGTACTCCCTGACCCCAAGTGAGTTATCCTATCCCCATTATATGTACTCTCTGACCGTAAGTGAGTTACCCTAGTCCCATAAAAGTACTCCCTGACCCCAAGTGAGTTACCCTAGTCCCATAGTAGTACTCCCTGAGCCCAAGTGAGTTACCCTAGTCCCATATAAGTACTCCCTGACTCCAAGTGAGTTATCCTAGCCCCTTTATATGTACTCTCTGACCGCAAGTGAGTTATGCAAACCCCTTTATAAGTTCTCACTGATCCCAAGTGAGTTATCCTAGCCCCTTTATATGTACTCTCTGACCGTAAGTGAGTTAATCTAACCCCTTTATTAGTACTCCCTGACCCCAAGTGAGTTACCATAGCCCCTTTATAAGTACTCCCTGACCCCAAGTGTGTTATCCTAGCCCCTTTATATGTACTCCCAGACTCCAAATGAGTTACCCTAGCCCATTTATAAGTACTCACTGACCCCAAGTGAGTTACCGTAGCTCCTTTATATGTACTCTATGACCGCAAGTGAATTACCCTAGTCCCATAGTAGTACTCACTGACCCCAAGAGAGTTACCCTAGCCCCTATATAAGTACTCCCTGACCCCAAGTGAGTTACCCTAGTCCATAAAAGTACTCCCTGACCCCAAGTGAGTTACCCTAGCCCCTTTATAAGTACACCCTGGCCACAAGTGGGTTACCCTAGTCCCATATAAGTACTCCCTGACCCCAAGTGAGTTAGCATATCACCTTTATAAGTTCTCCCTGACCCCAAGTGAGTTATCCTAGCCCCTTTATATGTACTCTCTGACCGCAAGTGAGTTACCCTGGTCCCATAGTAGTATTCCCTGACCCCAAGTGAGTTACCCTAGCCCCTTTATAAGTACACCCTGGCCCCAAGTGAATTACCCTGGTCCCATATAAGTACTCCCTGATCCCAAGTGAGTTACCATATCACCTTTATAAATACTCCCTAACCCCAAGTGAGTTATCCTATCCCCTTTATATGTACTCTCTGACCGCAAGAAGCTTACCCTAGTCCCATAGTAGTACTCCCTGACACCAAGTGAGTTACCATAGACCCTTTATATTTACTCCCTGACCCCAAGTGAGTTACCATAGACCCTTTATATGTACTCCCTGACCCCAAGTGAGTTACCCTAGCCCCTTTATTAGTACTCCCTGACCCCAAGTGAGTTACCATATCACCTTTATAAGTTCTCCCTGACCCCAAGTGAGTTATCCTAGCCCCTTTATATGTACTCCCTGACCCCAAGTGAGTTATCCTAGCCCCTTTATATGTACTCTCTGACCGCAAGTGAGTTACCCTGGTCCCATAGTAGTACTCCCTGACCCCAAGTGAGTTACCCTAGCCCCTTTATAAGTACACCCTGGCCCCAAGTGAATTACCCTGGTCCCATATAAGTACTCCCTGATCCCAAGTGAGTTACCATATCACCTTTATAAGTACTCCCTGACCCCAAGTGAGTTATCCTATCCCCTTTATATGTACTCTCTGACCGCAAGTGAGTTACCCTGGTCCCATAGTAGTACTCCCTGACCTCAAGTGAGTTACAATAGCCCCTTTATATGTACTCCCTGACCCCAAGTGAGTTACCCTAGCCCCTTTATAAGTACTCCCTGACCCCAAGTGAGTTACCGTAGCCCCTTTATATGTACTCTCTGACCGCAAGTGAATTACCCTAGTCCCATAGTAGTACTCACTGACCCCAAGAGAGTTACTCTAGCCCCTATATAAGTACTCCCTGACCCCAAGTCAGTTACCCTAGTCCCATAAAAGTACTCCCTGACCCCAAGTGAGTTACCTTAATCCCATAGAAGTACTTCCTGACCCTAAGTGAGTTACCATAGCCCTTTTATAAGTACTCCCTGACCCCAAGTGAGTTATCCTAGCCCCTTATATGTACTCTCTAACCGCAAGTGAGTTAATCTAACCCCTTTATTAGTACTCCCTGACCCCAAGTGTGTTACCCTAGTCTCATATAAGTACTCCCTGACCCCAAGTGAGTTATCCTAGCCCCATTATATGTACTCTCTGACCGTAAGTGAGTTACCCTAGTCCCATAAAAGTACTCCCTGACCCCAAGTGAGTTACCCTAGTCCCATAGTAGTACTCCCTGAGCCCAAGTGAGTTACCCTAGTCCCATATAAGTACTCCCTGACTCCAAGTGAGTTATCCTAGCCCCTTTATATGTACTCCCTGACCCCAAGTGAGTTACCCTAGTCCCATATAAGTACTCCCTGACCCCAAGTGAGTTACCATATCACCTTTTGTAAGTTCTCCCTGACCCCAAGTGAGTTATCCTAGCCCCTTTATATGTACCCTCTGACCGCAAGTAAGTTACCCTAGTCCCATAAATTTACTCCCTGACCCCAAGTGAGTTACCATTGCCCCTTTATAAGTGCTCCCTGACCCCAAGTGAGTTACCATAGCCCCTTTATATGTACTCCCTGACCCCAAGTGAGTTACCCTAGTCCCATAAAAGTACTCCCTGACCCCATGTGAGTTACCTTAATCCCATAAAAGTACTTCCTGACCCTAAGTGAGTTACCTTAGCCCTTTTATAAGTACTCCCTGACCCCAAGTGAGTTATCCTAGCCCCTTTATATGTACTCTCTAACCGTAAGTGAGTTAATCTAACCCCTTCATTAGTACTCCCTGACCCCAAGTGGGTTACCATAGCCCCTTTATAAGTACTCCCTGACCCCAAGTGTGTTATCCTAGCCCCTTTATATGTACTCCCAGACTCCAAATGAGTTACCCTAGCCCATTTATAAGTACTCACTGACCCCAAGTGAGTTACCGTAGCTCCTTTATATGTACTCTATGACCGCAAGTGAATTACCCTAGTCCCATAGTAGTACTCACTGACCCCAAGAGAGTTACACTAGCCCCTATATAAGTACTCCCTGACCCCAAGTGAGTTACCCTAGTCCATAAAAGTACTCCCTGACCCCAAGTGAGTTACCCTAGCCCCTTTATAAGTACACCCTGGCCACAAGTGGGTTACCCTAGTCCCATATAAGTACTCCCTGACCCCAAGTGAGTTAGCATATCACCTTTATAAGTTCTCCCTGACCCCAAGTGAGTTATCCTAGCCCCTTTATATGTACTCTCTGACCGCAAGTGAGTTACCCTGGTCCCATAGTAGTATTCCCTGACCCCAAGTGAGTTACCCTAGCCCCTTTATAAGTACACCCTGGCCCCAAGTGAATTACCCTGGTCCCATATAAGTACTCCCTGATCCCTAGTGAGTTACCATATCACCTTTATAAATACTCCCTAACCCCAAGTGAGTTATCCTATCCCCTTTATATGTACTCTCTGACCGCAAGAAGCTTACCCTAGTCCCATAGTAGTACTCCCTGACACCAAGTGAGTTACCATAGACCCTTTATATTTACTCCCTGACCCCAAGTGAGTTACCATAGACCCTTTATATGTACTCCCTGACCCCAAGTGAGTTACCATAGCCCCTTTATTAGTACTCCCTGACCCCAAGTGAGTTACCCTAGTCCCATATAAGTACTCCCTGACCCCAAGTGAGTTACCATATCACCTTTATAAGTTCTCCCTGACCCCAAGTGAGTTATCCTAGCCCCTTTATATGTACTCTCTGACCGCAAGTGAGTTACCCTGGTCCCATAGTAGTACTCCCTGACCTCAAGTGAGTTACAATAGCCCCTTTATATGTACTCCCTGACCCCAAGTGAGTTACCCTAGCCCCTTTATAAGTACTCCCTGACCCCAAGTGAGTTACAGTAGCCCCTTTATATGTACCCTCTGACCGCAAGTGAATTACCCTAGCCCCATAGTAGTACTCACTGACCCCAAGAGAGTTACCCTAGCCCCTATATAAGTACTCACTGACCCCAAGTGAGTTACCCTAGTCCCATAAAAGTACTCCCTGACCCCAAGTGAGTTACCTTCATCCCATAGAAATACTTCCTGACCCTAAGTGAGTTACCATAGCCCTTTTATAAGTACTCCCTGACCCCAAGTGAGTTATCCTAGCCCCTTATATGTACTCTCTAACCGCAAGTGAGTTAATCTAACCCCTTTATTAGTACTCCCTGACCCCAAGTGAGTTACCCTAGCCCCTTTATAAGTACTCCCTGACCCCAAGTGAGTTACCCTAGTCCCATATAAGTACTCCCTGACCCCAAGTGAGTTACCATATCACCTTTATAAGTTCTCCCTGACCCCAAGTGAGTTATCCTAGCCCCTTTATATGTACTCTCTGACCGCAAGTGAGTTACCCTGGTCCCATAGTAGTACTCCCTGACCCCAAGTGAGTTACCCTAGCCCCTTTATAAGTACACCCTGGCCCCACGTGAATTACCCTGGTCCCATATAAGTACTCCCTGATCCCAAGTGAGTTAACATATCACCTTTATAAGTACTCCCTGACCCCAAGTGAGTTATCCTATCCCCTTTATATGTACTCTCTGACCGCAAGTGAGTTACCCTGGTCCCATAGTAGTACTCCCTGACCTCAAGTGAGTTACAATAGCCCCTTTAGATGTACTCCCTGACCCCAAGTGAGTTACCCTGGTCCCATATAAGTACTCCCTGATCCCAAGTGAGTTACCATATCACCTTTATAAGTTCTCCTTGACCCCAAGTGTGTTATCCTAGCCCCTATATATGTATTCTCTGACCGCAAGTAAGTCACCCTAGTCCCATAGTAGTACTCCCTGACCCCAAGTGAGTTACCCTAGCCCCTTTATAAGTACACCCTGGTCCCAAGTGAGTTACCCTGGTCCCATATAAGTACTCCCTGATCCCAAGTGAGTTACCATATCACCTTTATAAATACTCCCTAACCCCAAGTGAGTTATCCTATCCCCTTTATATGTACTCTCTGACCGCAAGAAGCTTACCCTAGTCCCATAGTAGTACTCCCTGACACCAAGTGAGTTACCATAGACCCTTTATATTTACTCCCTGACCCCAAGTGAGTTACCATAGACCCTTTATATGTACTCCCTGACCCCAAGTGAGTTACCCTAGCCCCTTTATTAGTACTCCCTGACCCCAAGTGAGTTACCCTAGTCCCATATAAGTACTCCCTGACCCCAAGTGAGTTACCATATCACCTTTATAAGTTCTCCCTGACCCCAAGTGAGTTATCCTAGCCCCTTTATATGTACTCTCTGACCGCAAGTGAGTTACCCTGGTCCCATAGTAGTACTCCCTGACCCCAAGTGAGTTACCCTAGCCCCTTTATAAGTACACCCTGGCCCCAAGTGAATTACCCTGGTCCCATATAAGTACTCCCTGATCCCAAGTGAGTTACCATATCACCTTTATAAGTACTCCCTGACCCCAAGTGAGTTATCCTATCCCCTTTATATGTACTCTCTGACCGCAAGTGAGTTACCCTGGTCCCATAGTAGTACTCCCTGACCTCAAGTGAGTTACAATAGCCCCTTTATATGTACTCCCTGACCCCAAGTGAGTTACCCTAGCTCCTTTATAAGTACTCCCTGACCCCAAGTGAGTTACCCTAGTCCCATAAAAGTACTCCCTGACCCCAAGTGAGTTACCTTAATCCCATAGAAGTACTTCCTGACCCTAAGTGAGTTACCATAGCCCTTTTATAAGTACTCCCTGACCCCAAGTGAGTTATCCTAGCCCCTTATATGTACTCTCTAACCGCAAGTGAGTTAATCTAACCCCTTTATTAGTACTCCCTGACCCCAAGTGAGTTACCCTAGCCCCTTTATAAGTACTCCCTGACCCCAAGTGAGTTACCCTAGTCCCATATAAGTACTCCCTGACCCCAAGTGAGTTACCATATCACCTTTATAAGTTCTCCCTGACCCCAAGTGAGTTATCCTAGCCCCTTTATATGTACTCCCTGACCCCAAGTGAGTTACCCTGGTCCCATATAAGTACTCCCTGATCCCAAGTGAGTTACCATATCACCTTTATAAGTTCTCCTTGACCCCAAGTGTGTTATCCTAGCCCCTATATATGTATTCTCTGACCGCAAGTAAGTCACCCTAGTCCCATAGTAGTACTCCCTGACCCCAAGTGAGTTACCCTAGCCCCTTTATAAGTACACCCTGGTCCCAAGTGAGTTACCCTGGTCCCATATAAGTACTCCCTGATCCCAAGTGAGTTACCATATCACCTTTATAAATACTCCCTAACCCCAAGTGAGTTATCCTATCCCCTTTATATGTACTCTCTGACCGCAAGAAGCTTACCCTAGTCCCATAGTAGTACTCCCTGACACCAAGTGAGTTACCATAGACCCTTTATATGTACTCCCTGACCCCAAGTGAGTTACCATAGACCCTTTATATGTACTCCCTGACCCCAAGTGAGTTACCCTAGCCCCTTTATAAGTACTCCCTGACCCCAAGTGAGTTACCCTAGTCCCATATAAGTACTCCCTGACCCCAAGTGAGTTACCATATCACCTTTATAAGTTCTCCCTGACCCCAAGTGAGTTATCCTAGCCCCTTTATATGTACTCTCTGACCGCAAGTGAGTTACCCTGGTCCCATAGTAGTACTCCCTGACCCCAAGTGAGTTACCCTAGCCCCTTTATAAGTACACCCTGGCCCCACGTGAATTACCCTGGTCCCATATAAGTACTCCCTGATCCCAAGTGAGTTAACATATCACCTTTATAAGTACTCCCTGACCCCAAGTGAGTTATCCTATCCCCTTTATATGTACTCTCTGACCGCAAGTGAGTTACCCTGGTCCCATAGTAGTACTTCCTGACCTCAAGTGAGTTACAATAGCCCCTTTATATGTACTCCCTGACCCCAAGTGAGTTACCCTGGTCCCATATAAGTACTCCCTGATCCCAAGTGAGTTACCATATCACCTTTATAAGTACTCCCTGACCCCAAGTGAGTTATCCTATCCCCTTTATATGTACTCTCTGACCGCAAGTGAGTTACCCTGGTCCCATAGTAGTACTCCCTGACCTCAAGTGAGTTACAATAGCCCCTTTAGATGTACTCCCTGACCCCAAGTGAGTTACCCTGGTCCCATATAAGTACTCCCTGATCCCAAGTGAGTTACCATATCACCTTTATAAGTTCTCCTTGACCCCAAGTGTGTTATCCTAGCCCCTATATATGTATTCTCTGACCGCAAGTAAGTCACCCTAGTCCCATAGTAGTACTCCCTGACCCCAAGTGAGTTACCCTAGCCCCTTTATAAGTACACCCTGGTCCCAAGTGAGTTACCCTGGTCCCATATAAGTACTCCCTGATCCCAAGTGAGTTACCATATCACCTTTATAAATACTCCCTAACCCCAAGTGAGTTATCCTATCCCCTTTATATGTACTCTCTGACCGCAAGAAGCTTACCCTAGTCCCATAGTAGTACTCCCTGACACCAAGTGAGTTACCATAGACCCTTTATATGTACTCCCTGACCCCAAGTGAGTTACCATAGACCCTTTATATGTACTCCCTGACCCCAAGTGAGTTACCCTAGCCCCTTTATAAGTACTCCCTGACCCCAAGTGAGTTACCCTAGTCCCATATAAGTACTCCCTGACCCCAAGTGAGTTACCATATCACCTTTATAAGTTCTCCCTGACCCCAAGTGAGTTATCCTAGCCCCTTTATATGTACTCTCTGACCGCAAGTGAGTTACCCTGGTCCCATAGTAGTACTCCCTGACCCCAAGTGAGTTACCCTAGCCCCTTTATAAGTACACCCTGGCCCCACGTGAATTACCCTGGTCCCATATAAGTACTCCCTGATCCCAAGTGAGTTAACATATCACCTTTATAAGTACTCCCTGACCCCAAGTGAGTTATCCTATCCCCTTTATATGTACTCTCTGACCGCAAGTGAGTTACCCTGGTCCCATAGTAGTACTCCCTGACCTCAAGTGAGTTACAATAGCCCCTTTATATGTACTCCCTGACCCCAAGTGAGTTACCCTGGTCCCATATAAGTACTCCCTGATCCCAAGTGAGTTACCATATCACCTTTATAAGTACTCCCTGACCCCAAGTGAGTTATCCTATCCCCTTTATATGTACTCTCTGACCGCAAGTGAGTTACCCTGGTCCCATAGTAGTACTCCCTGACCTCAAGTGAGTTACAATAGCCCCTTTATATGTACTCCCTGACCCCAAGTGAGTTACCCTAGCCCCTTTATAAGTACTCCCTGACCCCAAGTGAGTTATCCTAGCCCCTTTATATGTACTCTCTAACCGTAAGTGAGTTAATCTAACCCCTTTATTAGTACTCCCTGACCCCAAGTGAGTTACCATAGCCCCTTTATAAGTACTCCCTGACCCCAAGTGTGTTATCCTAGCCTCTTTATATGTACTCCCAGACTCCAAATGAGTTACCCTAGCCCATTTATAAGTACTCACTGACCCCAAGTGAGTGACCCTAGCTCCTTTATATGTACTCTATGACCGCAAGTGAATTACCCTAGTCCCATAGTAGTACTCACTGACCCCAAGAGAGTTACCCTAGCCCCTATATAAGTACTCCCTGACCCCAAGTGAGTTACCCTAGTCCATAAAAGTACTCCCTGACCCCAAGTGAGTTACCCTAGCCCCTTTATAAGTACACCCTGGCCCCAAGTGGGTTACCCTAGTCCCATATAAGTACTCCCTGACCCCAAGTGAGTTAGCATATCACCTTTATAAGTTCTCCCTGACCCCAAGTGAGTTACCCTAGCCCCTTTATAAGTACACCCTGGCCCCAAGTGAATTACCCTGGTCCCATATAAGTACTCCCTGATCCCAAGTGAGTTACCATATCACCTTTATAAATACTCCCTAACCCCAAGTGAGTTATCCTATCCCCTTTATATGTACTCTCTGACCGTAAGAAGCTTACCCTAGTCCCATAGTAGTACTCCCTGACACCAAGTGAGTTACCATAGACCCTTTATATTTACTCCCTGACCCCAAGTGAGTTACCATAGACCCTTTATATGTACTCCCTGACCCCAAGTGAGTTACCCTAGCCCCTTTATTAGTACTCCCTGACCCCAAGTGAGTTACCCTAGTCCCATATAAGTACTCCCTGACCCCAAGTGAGTTACCATATCACCTTTATAAGTTCTCCCTGACCCCAAGTGAGTTATCCTAGCCCCTTTATATGTACTCTCTGACCGCAAGTGAGTTACCCTGGTCCCATAGTAGTACTCCCTGACCCCAAGTGAGTTACCCTAGCCCCTTTATAAGTACACCCTGGCCCCAAGTGAATTACCCTGGTCCCATATAAGTACTCCCTGATCCCAAGTGAGTTACCATATCACCTTTATAAGTACTCCCTGACCTCAAGTGAGTTACAATAGCCCCTTTATATGTACTCCCTGACCCCAAGTGAGTTACCCTAGCCCCTTTATAAGTACTCCCTGACCCCAAGTGAGTTACCGTAGCCCCTTTATATGTACTCTCTGACCGCAAGTGAATTACCCTAGTCCCATAGTAGTACTCACTGACCCCAAGAGAGTTACCCTAGCCCCTATATAAGTACTCCCTGACCCCAAGTGAGTTACCCTAGTCCCATAAAAGTACTCCCTGACCCCAAGTGAGTTACCTTAATCCCATAGAAGTACTTCCTGACCCTAAGTGAGTTATCATAGCCCTTTTATAAGTACTCCCTGACCCCAAGTGAGTTATCCTAGCCCCTTATATGTACTCTCTAACCGCAAGTGAGTTAATCTAACCCCTTTATTAGTACTCCCTGACCCCAAGTGTGTTACCCTAGTCTCATATAAGTACTCCCTGACCCCAAGTGAGTTATCCTAGCCCCATTATATGTACTCTCTGACCGTAAGTGAGTTACCCTAGTCCCATAAAAGTACTCCCTGACCCCAAGTGAGTTACCCTAGTCCCATAGTAGTACTCCCTGAGCCCAAGTGAGTTACCCTAGTCCCATATAAGTACTCCCTGACTCCAAGTAAGTTATCCTAGCCCCTTTATATGTACTCTCTGACCGCAAGTGAGTTATGCAAACCCCTTTATAAGTTCTCACTGATCCCAAGTGAGTTATCCTAGCCCCTTTATATGTACTCTCTGACCGCAAGTAAGTTACCCTAGTCCCATAAATGTACTCCTTGACCCCAAGTTAGTTATCCTAGCCCCTTTATATGTACTCTCTGACCGCAAGTAAGTTACCCTAGTCCCATAGTAGTACTCCCTGACCCCAAGTGATTACCCTAGTCTCTTAAAAGTACACCCCGACCCCAAGTCAGTTACCCTAGTCCCATAGAAGTACTCTCTGACCGCAAGTGAGTTATCCTAGCCCCTTTATATGTACTCTCTGACCGCAAGTGAGTCATGCAAACCCCTTTATAAGTTCTCACTGATCCCAAGTGAGTTATCCTAGCCCCTTTATATGTACTCTCTGACCGCAAGTAAGTTACCCTAGTCCCATAAATGTACTCCTTGACCCCAAGTTAGTTATCCTAGCCCCTTTATATGTACTCTCTGACCGCAAGTAAGTTACCCTAGTCCCATAGTAGTACTCCCAGACCCCAAGTGAGTTACCCTAGTCCCATAGAAGTACTTCCTGACCCCAAGTGAGTTACCATAGCCCACTTATAAGTACTCCCTGACCCCAAGTGAGTTATCCCAGCCCCTTTATATGTACTCTCTGACCGAAGTGAGTTAATCTAACCCCTTTATTAGTACTCCCTGACCCCAAGTGTGTTACCCTATTCTCATATAAGTACTCCCTGACCCCAAGTGAGTTACCATAGCCCCTTTATATGTACTCTCTGGCGGCAAGTGAGTTACTCTAGTCCCATAGAAGTACTCCCTGACCCCAAGTGAGTTACCATAGCCGCTTTATAAGTACTCTCTGACCCCAAGTGAGTTACCATATCACCTTTATAAGTTCTCCTTGACCCCAAGTGTGTTATCCTAGCCCCTATATATGTACTCTCTGACCGCAAGTAAGTTACCCTAGTCCCATAGTAGTACTCCCTGACCCCAAGTGAGTTACCCTAGCCCCTTTATAAGTACACCCTGGTCCCAAGTGAGTTACCCTGGTCCCATATAAGTACTCCCTGACCCCAAGTTAGTTACCCTAGTCCCATATAAGTACTCCCTGACCCCAAGTGAGTTACCATATCACCTTTATAAGTACTCCCTGACCTCAAGTGAGTTATCCTAGCCCCTTTATATGTACTCTCTGACCGCAAGTGAGTTATCCTGGTCCCATAGAAGTACTCTCTGACCGCAAGTGAGTTATCCTAGTCCCTTTATATGTACTCCCTGGTCCCAAGTGAGTTACTCTGGTCCCATATAAGTACTCCCTGACCCCAAGTGAGTTATCCCAGCCCCTTTATATGTACTCTCTGACCGAAGTGAGTTAATCTAACCCCTTTATAAGTTCTCCCTGACCTCAAGTGAGTTATCCTAGCCCCTTTATATGTACTCACTGACCGCAAGTGAGTTACCCTGGTCCCATAGTAGTACTCCCTGACCCCAAGTGAGTTACCATAGCCCCTTTATAAATACTCCCTGACCCCAAGGGAGTTACCCTATCCCCTTTAAAAGTACACCCTGGCCCAAAGTGAGTTACCCTGGTCCCATATAAGTACTCCCTGACCCCAAGTGAATTACCTAACCTTTTTATATGTACTCTCTGAACGCAAGTGAGTTACCCTAGTCCCACAGTAGTACTCCCTGACCCCAAGTGAGTTACCATAGCCCCTTTATATGTACTCCCTGACCCCAAGTGAGTTACCCTAGCCACTTTATAAGTACACCCTGGCCCCAAGTGAGTTACCCTGGTCCCATATAAGTACTCCCTGACCCCAAGTGAGTTACCCTAGTCCCATAGTAGTACTCCCTGACCCCAAGTGAGTTACCGTAGCTCCTTTAAATGTACTCTATGACCGCAAGTGAATTACCCTAGTCCCATAGTAGTACTCACGAACCCCAAGAGAGTTACCCTAGCCCCTATATAAGTACTCCCTGACCCCAAGTGAGTTACCCTAGTCCCATAAAAGTACACCCTGACCCCAAGTGAGTTACCTTAATCCCATAGAAGTACTTCCTGACCCTAAGTGAGTTACTATAGCCCTTTAATATGTACTCCCTGACCCCAAGTGAGTTATCCTAGCACCTTTATATGTACTCTCTAACCGCAAGTGAGTTAATCTAACCCCTTTATTAGTACTCCCTGACCCCAAGTGTGATACCCTAGTCTCATATAAGTACTCCCTGACCCCAAGTGAGTTACCATAGCCCCTTTACAAGTACTCCCTGACCCCAAGTGACTTATACTAGCCCCATTATATGTACTCTCTGACCGCAAGTGAGTTACCATAGCCCCTTTATATGTACTCCCTGACCCCAAGTGAGTTACCCTAGTCCCATAAAAGTACTCCCTGACCCCATGTGAGTTACCTTAATCCCATAAAAGTACTTCCTGACCCTAAGTGAGTTACCATAGCCCTTTTATAAGTACTCCCTGACCCCAAGTGAGTTATCCTAGCCCCTTATATGTACTCTCTAACCGCAAGTGAGTTAATCTAACCCCTTTATTAGTACTCCCTGACCCCAAGTGTGTTACCCTAGTCTCATATAAGTACTCCCTGACCCCAAGTGAGTTATCCTAGCCCCATTATATGTACTCTCTGACCGTAAGTGAGTTACCCTAGTCCCATAAAAGTTCTCACTGATCCCAAGTGAGTTATCCTAGGCCCTTTATATGTACTCTCTGACCGCAAGTAAGTTACCCTAGTCCCATAAATGTACTCCTTGACCCCAAGTTAGTTATCCTAGCCCCTTTATATGTACTCTCTGACCGCAAGTAAGATACCCTAGTCCCATAGTAGTACTCCCTGACCCCAAGTGAGTTACCCTAGCCCCTATATAAGTACTCCCTGACCCCAAGTGATTACCCTAGTCTCTTAAAAGTACACCCCGACCCCAAGTGAGTTACCCTAGTCCCATAGAAGTACTCTCTGACCGCAAGTGAGTTATCCTAGCCCCTTTATATGTACTCCCAGACCCCAAGTGAGTTACCCTAGTCCCATAGAAGTACTTCCTGACCCCAAGTGAGTTACCATAGCCCACTTATAAGTACTCCCTGACCCCAAGTAAGTTATCCCAGCCCCTTTATATGTACTCTCTGACCGAAGTGAGTTAATCTAACCCCTTTATTAGTACTCCCTGACCCCAAGTGTGTTACCCTATTCTCATATAAGTACTCACTGACCCCAAATGAGTTGCCATAGCCCTTTTATATGTACTCCCTGACCCCAAGTGAGTTACCCTAGCCGCTTTATAAGTACTCCCTGACCCCAAGTGAGTTACCATATCACCTTTATAAGTTCTCCTTGACCCCAAGTGTGTTATCCTAGCCCCTATATATGTACTCTCTGACCGCAAGTAAGTTACCCTAGTCCCATAGTAGTACTCCCTGACCCCAAGTGAGTTACCCTAGCCCCTTTATAAGTACACCCTGGTCCCAAGTGAGTTACCCTGGTCCCATATAAGTACTCCCTGACCCCAAGTTAATTACCCTAGTCCCATATAAGTACTCCCTGACCCCAAGTGAGTTACCATATCACCTTTATAAGTACTCCCTGACCTCAAGTGAGTTATCCTAGCCCCTTTATATGTACTCTCTGACCGCAAGTGAGTTACCCTGGTCCCATAGAAGTACTCTCTGACCGCAAGTGAGTTATCCTAGTCCCTTTATATGTACTCCCTGGTCCCAAGTGAGTTACTCTGGTCCCATATAAGTACTCCCTGACCCCAAGTGAGTTACCCTAGTCCCATAGTAGTACTCCCTGACCCCAAGTGAGTTACCGTAGCTCCTTTATATGTACTCTATGACCGCAAGTGAATTACCCTAGTCCCATAGTAGTACTCACTGACCCCAAGAGAGTTACCCTAGCCCCTATATAAGTACTCCCTGACCCCAAGTGAGTTACCCTAGTCCCATAAAAGTACACCCTGACCCCAAGTGAGTTACCTTAATCCCATAGAAGTACTTCCTGACCCTAAGTGAGTTACTATAGCCCTTTAATATGT
Source organism: Prorops nasuta (assembly GCF_024137725.1). Taxonomy (NCBI): domain Eukaryota; kingdom Metazoa; phylum Arthropoda; class Insecta; order Hymenoptera; family Bethylidae; genus Prorops; species Prorops nasuta. The sequence goes on from NW_027116910.1 coordinate 35,374, forward strand.
ACTCCCTGACCCCAAGTGAGTTATCCTAGCACCTTTATATGTACTCTCTAACCGCAAGTGAGTTAATCTAACCCCTTTATTAGTACTCCCTGACCCCAAGTGTGATACCCTAGTCTCATATAAGTACTCCCTGACCCCAAGTGAGTTACCATAGCCCCTTTACAAGTACTCCCTGACCCCAAGTGAGTTATCCTAGCCCCATTATATGTACTCTCTGACCGCAAGTGAGTTACCATAGCCCCTTTATATGTACTCCCTGACCCCAAGGGAGTTACCCTAGTCCCATAAAAGTACTCCCTGACCCCATGTGAGTTTCCTTAATCCCATAAAAGTACTTCCTGACCCTAAGTGAGTTACCATAGCCCTTTTATAAGTACTCCCTGACCCCAAGTGAGTTATCCAAGCCCCTTTATATGTACTCTCTAACCGTAAGTGAGTTAATCTAACCCCTTTATTAGTACTCCCTGACCCCAAGTGAGTTACCATAGCCCCTTTTTAAGTACTCCCTGACCCCAAGTGTATTATCCTAGCCCCTTTATATGTACTCCCAGACTCCAAATGAGTTACCCTAGCCCATTTATAAGTACTCACTGACCCCAAGTGAGTTACCGTAGCTCCTTTATATGTACTCTATGATCGCAAGTGAATTACCCTAGTCCCATAGTAGTACTCACTGACCCCAAGAGAGTTACCCTAGCCACTATATAAGTACTCCCTGACCCCAAGTGAGTTACCCTAGTCCATATAAGTACTCCCTGGCCCCAAGTGAGTTACCATAGCCCTTTAATTAGTACACCCTGGCCCCAAGTGAGTTACCCTGGTCCCATATATGTACTCACAGACACCAAGTGAGTTACCCTAGTCCCATATAAGTACTCCTTGAACCAAAGTGAGTTATCCTAGCCCCTTTATAAGTACTCCCTGACCCCAAATGAGTTACCATATCACCTTTATAAGTACTCCCTGACACCAAGTGAGTTTTCCTAGCCCCTTTATATGTACTCTCTGACCACAAGTGAGTTACCCTATACCATAGTATTACTCCCTGACCCCAAGTGAGTTACCATAGCCCCTTTATAAGTACTCTCTGACCCCAAGTGAGTTACCCTAGTCACATAGAAGTACTACCTGACGCCCAAGTGAGTAGCCCTAGTTCCATAGAAGTACTCCCAGACCCCATGTGTGTTACCCGTGTCCCATATAAGTACTCCCTGACCCCAAATTTGTTGTCCTAGCCCCTTCATATGAACTGTCTGACCGCAAGTGAGTTACCCTAGTCCCATATAAGTACTCCCTGACCCCAAGTGAGTTACCATATCACCTTTATAAGTACTCCCTGACCCAAGTGAGTTATCCTGGCCCCATAAAAGTACTCCCCGACCCCAAGTGAGTTACCATAGCCCCTTTATATGTACTCCCTGACCCCAAGTGAGTTACCATAGCCCCTTTATATGTACTCCCTGACCCCAAGTGAGTTACCCTAGCCCCTTTATAAGTACACCCTGGCCCCAAGTGAGTTACTCTGGTCCCACATAAGTACTCCCTGACCCCAAGTGAGTTATCCCAGCCCCTTTATATGTACTCACTGACCGAAGTGAGTTAATCTAACCCCTTTATAAGTTCTCCCTGACCTCAAGTGAGTTATCCTAGCCTTTTTATATGTACTCTCTGAACGCAAGTGAGTTACCCTAGTCCCACAGTAGTACTCACTGACCCCAAATGAGTTGCCATAGCCCTTTTATATGTACTCCCTGACCCCAAGTGAGTTACCCTAGCCGCTTTATAAGTACTCCCTGACCCCAAGTGAGTTACCATATCACCTTTATAAGTTCTCCTTGACCCCAAGTGTGTTATCCTAGCCCCTATATATGTACTCTCTGACCGCAAGTAAGTTACCCTAGTCCCATAAAAGTACAACCTGACCCCAAGTGAGTTACCTTAATCCCATAGAAGTACTTCCTGACCCTAAGTGAGTTACTATAGCCCTTTAATATGTACTCCCTGACCCCAAGTGAGTTATCCTAGCACCTTTATATGTACTCTCTAACCGCAAGTGAGTTAATCTAACCCCTTTATTAGTACTCCCTGACCCCAAGTGTGATACCCTAGTCTCATATAAGTACTCCCTGACCCCAAGTGAGTTACCATAGCCCCTTTACAAGTACTCCCTCACCCCAAGTGAGTTATCCTAGCCCCATTATATGTACTCTCTGACCGCAAGTGAGTTACCATAGCCCCTTTATATGTACTCCCTGACCCCAAGGGAGTTACCCTAGTCCCATAAAAGTACTCCCTGACCCCAAGTGAGTTATCCAAGCCCCTTTATAAGTACTCTCTAACCGTAAGTGAGTTAATCTAACCCCTTTATTAGTACTCCCTGACCCCAAGTGAGTTACCATAGCCCCTTTTTAAGTACTCTCTAACCGTAAGTGAGTTAATCTAACCCCTTTATTAGTACTCCCTGACCCCAAGTGAGTTACCATAGCCCCTTTTTAAGTACTCCCTGACCCCAAGTGTATTATCCTAGCCCCTTTATTTGTACTCCCAGACTCCAAATGAGTTACCCTAGCCCATTTATAAGTACTCACTGACCCCAAGTGAGTTACCGTAGCTCCTTTATATGTACTCTATGACCGCAAGTGAATTACCCTAGTCCCATAGTAGTACTCACTGACCCCAAGAGAGTTACCCTAGCCACTATATAAGTACTCCCTGACCCCAAGTGAGTTACCCTAGTCCATATAAGTACTCCCTGGCCCCAAGTGAGTTACCATAGCCCTTTAATTAGTACACCCTGGCTCCAAGTGAGTTACCCTGGTCCCATATATGTACTCACAGACACCAAGTGAGTTACCCTAGTCCCATATAAGTACTCCTTGAACCAAAGTGAGTTATCCTAGCCCCTTTATAAGTACTCCCTGACCCCAAATGAGTTACCATATCACCTTTATAAGTACTCCCTGACACCAAGTGAGTTTTCCTAGCCCCTTTATATGTACTCTCTGACCACAAGTGAGTTACCCTATACCATAGTATTACTCCCTGACCCCAAGTGAGTTACCATAGCCCCTTTATAAGTACTCTCTGACCCCAAGTGAGTTACCCTAGTCACATAGAAGTACTACCTGACGCCCAAGTGAGTAGCCCTAGTTCCATAGAAGTACTCCCAGACCCCATGTGTGTTACCCGTGTCCCATATAAGTACTCCCTGACCCCAAATGTGTTGTCCTAGCCCCTTCATATGAACTGTCTGACCGCAAGTGAGTTACCCTAGTCCCATATAAGTACTCCCTGACCCCAAGTGAGTTACCATATCACCTTTATAAGTACTCCCTGACCCAAGTGAGTTATCCTGGCCCCATAAAAGTACTCCCCGACCCCAAGTGAGTTACCATAGCCCCTTTATATGTACTCCCTGACCCCAAGTGAGTTACCATAGCCCCTTTATATGTACTCCCTGACCCCAAGTGAGTTACCCTAGCCCCTTTATAAGTACACCCTGGCCCCAAGTGAGTTACCCTGGTACCATATAAGTACTCCCTGACCCCAAGTGAGTTACCGTAGCTCCTTTATATGTACTCTATGACCGCAAGTGAATTACCCTAGTCCCATAGTAGTACTCACTGACCCCAAGAGAGTTACCCTAGCCCCTATATAAGAACTCCCTGACCCCAAGTGAGTTACCCTAGTCCCATAAAAGTACACCCTGACCCCAAGTGAGTTACCTTAATCCCATAGAAGTACTTCCTGACCCTAAGTGAGTTACTATAGCCCTTTAATATGTACTCCCTGACCCCAAGTGAGTTATCCTAGCACCTTTATATTTACTCTCTAACCGCAAGTGAGTTAATCTAACCCCTTTATTAGTACTCCCTGACCCCAAGTGTGATACCCTAGTCTCATATAAGTACTCCCTGACCCCAAGTGAGTTACCATAGCCCCTTTACAAGTACTCCCTGACCCCAAGTGAGTTATCCTAGCCCCATTATATGTACTCTCTGACCGCAAGTGAGTTACCCTAGTCCCATAAAAGTACTCCCTGACCCCAAGTGAGTTACCCTAGTCCCATAGTAGTACTCCCTGACCCCAAGTGAGTTACTCTAGTCCCATATAAGTACTCCCTGACCCCAAGTGAGTTATCCTAGCCCCTTTATATGTACTCTCTGACCGCAAGTGAGTTATGCAAACCCCTTTATAAGTTCTCACTGATCCCAAGTGAGTTATCCTAGCCCCTTTATATGTACTCTCTGACCGCAAGTAAGTTACCCTAGTCCCATAAATGTACTCCCTGACCCCAAGTTAGTTATCCTAGCCCCTTTATATGTACTCTCTGACCCCAAGTGAGTTACCCTAGCCCCTTTATATGTACTCTCTGGTGGCAAGTGAGTTACTCTAGTCTCACAGAAGTACTCCCTGACCCCAAGTGAGTTACCATAGCCCCTTTATAAGTACTCACTGACCCCAAGTGAGTTAACATAGCCCCTTTATATGTATTCCCTGAACCCAAGTGAGTTGCCATAGCCCCTTTATATGTACTCCCTGACCCCAAGTGAGTTACCCTGGTCCCATATAAGTACTCCCTGACCCCAAGTGAGTTACCCTAGTCCGATATAAGTACTCCCTGACCCCAAATGAGTTACCATATCACCTTTATAAGTTCTCCTTGACCCCAAGTGTGTTATCCTAGCCCCTATATATGTACTCTCTGACCCAAGTAAGTTACCCTAGTCCCATAGTAGTACTCCCTGACCCCAAGTGACTTACCCTAGCCCCTTTATAAGTACACCCTGGTCCCAAGTGAGTTAACCTGGTCCCATATAAGTACTCCCTGACCCCAAGTGAGTTACCCTAGTTCCATATATGTACTCCCTGACCCCAAGTGAGTTACCATATCACCTTTATAAGTTCTCCCTGAACCCAAGTGAGTTATCCTAGCCCCTTTATATGTACCCTCTGACCGCAAGTAAGGTACCCTAGTACCATAAATGTACTCCCTGACCCCAAGTGAGTTACCATTGCCCCTTTATAAGTGCTCCCTGACCCCAAGTGAGTTACCATAGCCCCTTTATATGTACTCCCTGACCCCAAGTGAGTTACCCTAGTCCCATAAAAGTACTCCCTGACCCCAAGTTAGTTACCATAGCACCTTTATATGTACTCCCTGACCCCAAGTGAGTTAACCTAGCCCCTTTATAAGTACACCCTGGCCCCAAGTGGGTTACCCTAGTCCCAAATAAGTACTCCCTGACCCCAAGTGAGTTATCCTAGCCCCTTTATATGTACTCTCTGACCGCAAGTGAGTTACCCTGGTCCCATAGTAGTATTCCCTGACCCCAAGTGAGTTACCCTAACCCCTATAAGTACACCCTGGCCCCAAGTGAATTACCCTGGTCCCATATAAGTACTCCCTGATCCCAAGTGAGTTACCATATCACCTTTATAAATACTCCCTAACCACAAGTGAGTTATCCTATCCCCTTTATAAGTACTCCCTGACCGCAAGTGAGTTACCCTGGTCCCATATAAGTACTCCCTGACCCCAAGTGAGTTACCATATCACCTTTATAAATACTCCCTAACCCCAAGTGAGTTATCCTATCCCCTTTATATGTACTCCCTGACACCAAGTGAGTTACCATAGACCCTTTATATGTACTCCCTGACCCCAAGTAAGTTACCCTAGCCCCTTTATAAGTACTCCCTGACCCCAAGTGAGTTACCCTAGTCCCATATAAGTACTCCCTGACCCCAAGTGAGTTACCATATCACCTTTATAAGTTCTCCCTGACCCCAAGTGAGTTATCCTAGCCCCTTTATATGTACTCTCTGACCGCAAGTGAGTTACCCTGGTCCCATAGTAGTACTCCCTGACCCCAAGTGAGTTACACTAGCCCCTTTATAAGTACACCCTGGCCCCAAGTGAATTACCCTGGTCCCATATATGTACTCCCTGATCCCAAGTGAGTTACCCTAGCCCCTATATAAGTACTCCCTGACCCCAAGTGATTACCCTAGTCTCTTAAAAGTACACCCCGACCCCAAGTGAGTTACCCTAGTCCCATAGAAGTACTCTCTGACCGCAAGTGAGTTATCCTAGCCCCTTTATATGTACTCCCAGACCCCAAGTGAGTTACCCTAGTCCCATAAATGTACTCCTTGACCCCAAGTTAGTTATCCTAGCCCCTTTATATGTACTCTCTGACCGCAAGTAAGTTACCCTAGTCCCATAGTAGTACTCCCAGACCCCAAGTGAGTTACCCTAGTCCCATAGAAGTACTTCCTGACCCCAAGTGAGTTACCATAGCCCACTTATAAGTACTCCCTGACCCCAAGTGAGTTATCCCAGCCCCTTTATATGTACTCTCTGACCGAAGTGAGTTAATCTAACCCCTTTATTAGTACTCCCTGACCCCAAGTGTGTTACCCTATTCTCATATAAGTACTCCCTGACCCCAAGTGAGTTACCATAGCCCCTTTATATGTACTCTCTGGCGGCAAGTGAGTTACTCTAGTCCCATAGAAGTACTCCCTGACCCCAAGTGAGTTACCATAGCCGCTTTATAAGTACTCTCTGACCCCAAGTGAGTTACCATATCACCTTTATAAGTTCTCCTTGACCCCAAGTGTGTTATCCTAGCCCCTATATATGTACTCTCTGACCGCAAGTAAGTTACCCTAGTCCCATAGTAGTACTCCCTGACCCCAAGTGAGTTACCCTAGCCCCTTTATAAGTACACCCTGGTCCCAAGTGAGTTACCCTGGTCCCATATAAGTACTCCCTGACCCCAAGTTAGTTACCCTAGTCCCATATAAGTACTCCCTGACCCCAAGTGAGTTACCATATCACCTTTATAAGTACTCCCTGACCTCAAGTGAGTTATCCTAGCCCCTTTATATGTACTCTCTGACCGCAAGTGAGTTACCCTGGTCCCATAGAAGTACTCTCTGACCGCAAGTGAGTTATCCTAGTCCCTTTATATGTACTCCCTGGTCCCAAGTGAGTTACTCTGGTCCCATATAAGTACTCCCTGACCCCAAGTGAGTTATCCCAGCCCCTTTATATGTACTCTCTGACCGAAGTGAGTTAATCTAACCCCTTTATAAGTTCTCCCTGACCTCAAGTGAGTTATCCTAGCCCCTTTATATGTACTCACTGACCGCAAGTGAGTTACCCTGGTCCCATAGTAGTACTCCCTGACCCCAAGTGAGTTACCATAGCCCCTTTATAAATACTCCCTGACCCCAAGGGAGTTACCCTATCCCCTTTAAAAGTACACCCTGGCCCAAAGTGAGTTACCCTGGTCCCATATAAGTACTCCCTGACCCCAAGTGAATTACCTAACCTTTTTATATGTACTCTCTGAACGCAAGTGAGTTACCCTAGTCCCACAGTAGTACTCCCTGACCCCAAGTGAGTTACCATAGCCCCTTTATATGTACTCCCTGACCCCAAGTGAGTTACCCTAGCCACTTTATAAGTACACCCTGGCCCCAAGTGAGTTACCCTGGTCCCATATAAGTACTCCCTGACCCCAAGTGAGTTACCCTAGTCCCATAGTAGTACTCCCTGACCCCAAGTGAGTTACCGTAGCTCCTTTAAATGTACTCTATGACCGCAAGTGAATTACCCTAGTCCCATAGTAGTACTCACGAACCCCAAGAGAGTTACCCTAGCCCCTATATAAGTACTCCCTGACCCCAAGTGAGTTACCCTAGTCCCATAAAAGTACACCCTGACCCCAAGTGAGTTACCTTAATCCCATAGAAGTACATCCTGACCCTAAGTGAGTTACTATAGCCCTTTAATATGTACTCCCTGACCCCAAGTGAGTTATCCTAGCACCTTTATATGTACTCTCTAACCGCAAGTGAGTTAATCTAACCCCTTTATTAGTACTCCCTGACCCCAAGTGTGATACCCTAGTCTCATATAAGTACTCCCTGACCCCAAGTGAGTTACCATAGCCCCTTTACAAGTACTCCCTGACCCCAAGTGAGTTATACTAGCCCCATTATATGTACTCTCTGACCGCAAGTGAGTTACCATAGCCCCTTTATATGTACTCCCTGACCCCAAGTGAGTTACCCTAGTCCCATAAAAGTACTCCCTGACCCCATGTGAGTTACCTTAATCCCATAAAAGTACTTCCTGACCCTAAGTGAGTTACCATAGCCCTTTTATAAGTACTCCCTGACCCCAAGTGAGTTATCCTAGCCCCTTATATGTACTCTCTAACCGCAAGTGAGTTAATCTAACCCCTTTATTAGTACTCCCTGACCCCAAGTGTGTTACCCTAGTCTCATATAAGTACTCCCTGACCCCAAGTGAGTTATCCTAGCCCCATTATATGTACTCTCTGACCGTAAGTGAGTTACCCTAGTCCCATAAAAGTACTCCCTGACCCCAAGTGAGTTACCCTAGTCCCATAGTAGTACTCCCTGAGCCCAAGTGAGTTACCCTAGTCCCATATAAGTACTCCCTGACTCCAAGTGAGTTATCCTTGCCCCTTTATATGTACTCTCTGACCGCAAGTGAGTTATGCAAACCCCTTTATAAGTTCTCACTGATCCCAAGTGAGTTATCCTAGCCCCTTTATATGTACTCTCTGACCGCAAGTAAGTTACCCTAGTCCCATAAATGTACTCCTTGACCCCAAGTTAGTTATCCTAGCCCCTTTATATGTACTCTCTGACCGCAAGTAAGATACCCTAGTCCCATAGTAGTACTCCCTGACCCCAAGTGAGTTACCCTAGCCCCTATATAAGTACTCCCTGACCCCAAGTGATTACCCTAGTCTCTTAAAAGTACACCCCGACCCCAAGTGAGTTACCCTAGTCCCATAGAAGTACTCTCTGACCGCAAGTGAGTTATCCTAGCCCCTTTATATGTACTCCCAGACCCCAAGTGAGTTACCCTAGTCCCATAGAAGTACTTCCTGACCCCAAGTGAGTTACCATAGCCCACTTATAAGTACTCCCTGACCCCAAGTAAGTTATCCCAGCCCCTTTATATGTACTCTCTGACCGAAGTGAGTTAATCTAACCCCTTTATTAGTACTCCCTGACCCCAAGTGTGTTACCCTATTCTCATATAAGTACTCACTGACCCCAAATGAGTTGCCATAGCCCTTTTATATGTACTCCCTGACCCCAAGTGAGTTACCCTAGCCGCTTTATAAGTACTCCCTGACCCCAAGTGAGTTACCATATCACCTTTATAAGTTCTCCTTGACCCCAAGTGTGTTATCCTAGCCCCTATATATGTACTCTCTGACCGCAAGTAAGTTACCCTAGTCCCATAGTAGTACTCCCTGACCCCAAGTGAGTTACCCTAGCCCCTTTATAAGTACACCCTGGTCCCAAGTGAGTTACCCTGGTCCCATATAAGTACTCCCTGACCCCAAGTTAATTACCCTAGTCCCATATAAGTACTCCCTGACCCCAAGTGAGTTACCCTAGCCGCTTTATAAGTACTCCCTGACCCCAAGTGAGTTACCATATCACCTTTATAAGTTCTCCTTGACCCCAAGTGTGTTATCCTAGCCCCTATATATGTACTCTCTGACCGCAAGTAAGTTACCCTAGTCCCATAGTAGTACTCCCTGACCCCAAGTGAGTTACCCTAGCCCCTTTATAAGTACACCCTGGTCCCAAGTGAGTTACCCTGGTCCCATATAAGTACTCCCTGACCCCAAGTTAATTACCCTAGTCCCATATAAGTACTCCCTGACCCCAAGTGAGTTACCATATCACCTTTATAAGTACTCCCTGACCTCAAGTGAGTTATCCTAGCCCCTTTATATGTACTCTCTGACCGCAAGTGAGTTACCCTGGTCCCATAGAAGTACTCTCTGACCGCAAGTGAGTTATCCTAGTCCCTTTATATGTACTCCCTGGTCCCAAGTGAGTTACTCTGGTCCCATATAAGTACTCCCTGACCCCAAGTGAGTTACCCTAGTCCCATAGTAGTACTCCCTGACCCCAAGTGAGTTACCGTAGCTCCTTTATATGTACTCTATGACCGCAAGTGAATTACCCTAGTCCCATAGTAGTACTCACTGACCCCAAGAGAGTTACCCTAGCCCCTATATAAGTACTCCCTGACCCCAAGTGAGTTACCCTAGTCCCATAAAAGTACACCCTGACCCCAAGTGAGTTACCTTAATCCCATAGAAGTACTTCCTGACCCTAAGTGAGTTACTATAGCCCTTTAATATGTACTCCCTGACCCCAAGTGAGTTATCCTAGCACCTTTATATGTACTCTCTAACCGCAAGTGAGTTAATCTAACCCCTTTATTAGTACTCCCTGACCCCAAGTGTGATACCCTAGTCTCATATAAGTACTCCCTGACCCCAAGTGAGTTACCATAGCCCCTTTACAAGTACTCCCTGACCCCAAGTGAGTTATCCTAGCCCCATTATATGTACTCTCTGACCGCAAGTGAGTTACCATAGCCCCTTTATATGTACTCCCTGACCCCAAGGGAGTTACCCTAGTCCCATAAAAGTACTCCCTGACCCCATGTGAGTTTCCTTAATCCCATAAAAGTACTTCCTGACCCTAAGTGAGTTACCATAGCCCTTTTATAAGTACTCCCTGACCCCAAGTGAGTTATCCAAGCCCCTTTATATGTACTCTCTAACCGTAAGTGAGTTAATCTAACCCCTTTATTAGTACTCCCTGACCCCAAGTGAGTTACCATAGCCCCTTTTTAAGTACTCCCTGACCCCAAGTGTATTATCCTAGCCCCTTTATATGTACTCCCAGACTCCAAATGAGTTACCCTAGCCCATTTATAAGTACTCACTGACCCCAAGTGAGTTACCGTAGCTCCTTTATATGTACTCTATGACCGCAAGTGAATTACCCTAGTCCCATAGTAGTACTCACTGACCCCAAGAGAGTTACCCTAGCCACTATATAAGTACTCCCTGACCCCAAGTGAGTTACCCTAGTCCATATAAGTACTCCCTGGCCCCAAGTGAGTTACCATAGCCCTTTAATTAGTACACCCTGGCCCCAAGTGAGTTACCCTGGTCCCATATATGTACTCACAGACACCAAGTGAGTTACCCTAGTCCCATATAAGTACTCCTTGAACCAAAGTGAGTTATCCTAGCCCCTTTATAAGTACTCCCTGACCCCAAATGAGTTACCATATCACCTTTATAAGTACTCCCTGACACCAAGTGAGTTTTCCTAGCCCCTTTATATGTACTCTCTGACCACAAGTGAGTTACCCTATACCATAGTATTACTCCCTGACCCCAAGTGAGTTACCATAGCCCCTTTATAAGTACTCTCTGACCCCAAGTGAGTTACCCTAGTCACATAGAAGTACTACCTGACGCCCAAGTGAGTAGCCCTAGTTCCATAGAAGTACTCCCAGACCCCATGTGTGTTACCCGTGTCCCATATAAGTACTCCCTGACCCCAAATTTGTTGTCCTAGCCCCTTCATATGAACTGTCTGACCGCAAGTGAGTTACCCTAGTCCCATATAAGTACTCCCTGACCCCAAGTGAGTTACCATATCACCTTTTTAAGTACTCCCTGACCCAAGTGAGTTATCCTGGCCCCATAAAAGTACTCCCCGACCCCAAGTGAGTTACCATAGCCCCTTTATATGTACTCCCTGACCCCAAGTGAGTTACCATAGCCCCTTTATATGTACTCCCTGACCCCAAGTGAGTTACCCTAGCCCCTTTATAAGTACACCCTGGCCCCAAGTGAGTTACTCTGGTCCCACATAAGTACTCCCTGACCCCAAGTGAGTTATCCCAGCCCCTTTATATGTACTCACTGACCGAAGTGAGTTAATCTAACCCCTTTATAAGTTCTCCCTGACCTCAAGTGAGTTATCCTAGCCTTTTTATATGTACTCTCTGAACGCAAGTGAGTAACCCTAGTCCCACAGTAGTACTCACTGACCCCAAATGAGTTGCCATAGCCCTTTTATATGTACTCCCTGACCCCAAGTGAGTTACCCTAGCCGCTTTATAAGTACTCCCTGACCCCAAGTGAGTTACCATATCACCTTTATAAGTTCTCCTTGACCCCAAGTGTGTTATCCTAGCCCCTATATATGTACTCTCTGACCGCAAGTAAGTTACCCTAGTCCCATAAAAGTACAACCTGACCCCAAGTGAGTTACCTTAATCCCATAGAAGTACTTCCTGACCCTAAGTGAGTTACTATAGCCCTTTAATATGTACTCCCTGACCCCAAGTGAGTTATCCGAGCACCTTTATATGTACTCTCTAACCGCAAGTGAGTTAATCTAACCCCTTTATTAGTACTCCCTGACCCCAAGTGTGATACCCTAGTCTCATATAAGTACTCCCTGACCCCAAGTGAGTTACCATAGCCCCTTTACAAGTACTCCCTGACCCCAAGTGAGTTATCCTAGCCCCATTATATGTACTCTCTGACCGCAAGTGAGTTACCATAGCCCCTTTATATGTACTCCCTGACCCCAAGGGAGTTACCCTAGTCCCATAAAAGTACTCCCTGACCCCAAGTGAGTTATCCAAGCCCCTTTATAAGTACTCTCTAACCGTAAGTGAGTTAATCTAACCCCTTTATTAGTACTCCCTGACCCCAAGTGAGTTACCATAGCCCCTTTTTAAGTACTCTCTAACCGTAAGTGAGTTAATCTAACCCCTTTATTAGTACTCCCTGACCCCAAGTGAGTTACCATAGCCCCTTTTTAAGTACTCCCTGACCCCAAGTGTATTATCCTAGCCCCTTTATTTGTACTCCCAGACTCCAAATGAGTTACCCTAGCCCATTTATAAGTACTCACTGACCCCAAGTGAGTTACCGTAGCTCCTTTATATGTACTCTATGACCGCAAGTGAATTACCCTAGTCCCATAGTAGTACTCACTGACCCCAAGAGAGTTACCCTAGCCAATATATAAGTACTCCCTGACCCCAAGTGAGTTACCCTAGTCCATATAAGTACTCCCTGGCCCCAAGTGAGTTACCATAGCCCTTTAATTAGTACACCCTGGCTCCAAGTGAGTTACCCTGGTCCCATATATGTACTCACAGACACCAAGTGAGTTACCCTAGTCCCATATAAGTACTCCTTGAACCAAAGTGAGTTATCCTAGCCCCTTTATAAGTACTCCCTGACCCCAAATGAGTTACCATATCACCTTTATAAGTACTCCCTGACACCAAGTGAGTTTTCCTAGCCCCTTTATATGTACTCTCTGACCACAAGTGAGTTACCCTATACCATAGTATTACTCCCTGACCCCAAGTGAGTTACCATAGCCCCTTTATAAGTACTCTCTGACCCCAAGTGAGTTACCCTAGTCACATAGAAGTACTACCTGACGCCCAAGTGAGTAGCCCTAGTTCCATAGAAGTACTCCCAGACCCCATGTGTGTTACCCGTGTCCCATATAAGTACTCCCTGACCCCAAATGTGTTGTCCTAGCCCCTTCATATGAACTGTCTGACCGCAAGTGAGTTACCCTAGTCCCATATAAGTACTCCCTGACCCCAAGTGAGTTACCATATCACCTTTATAAGTACTCCCTGACCCAAGTGAGTTATCCTGGCCCCATAAAAGTACTCCCCGACCCCAAGTGAGTTACCATAGCCCCTTTATATGTACTCCCTGACCCCAAGTGAGTTACCATAGCCCCTTTATATGTACTCCCTGACCCCAAGTGAGTTACCCTAGCCCCTTTATAAGTACACCCTGGCCCCAAGTGAGTTACCCTGGTACCATATAAGTACTCCCTGACCCCAAGTGAGTTACCCTAGTCCCATAGTAGTACTCCCTGACCCCAAGTGAGTTACCGTAGCTCCTTTATATGTACTCTATGACCGCAAGTGAATTACCCTAGTCCCATAGTAGTACTCACTGACCCCAAGAGAGTTACCCTAGCCCCTATATAAGAACTCCCTGACCCCAAGTGAGTTACCCTAGTCCCATAAAAGTACACCCTGACCCCAAGTGAGTTACCTTAATCCCATAGAAGTACTTCCTGACCCTAAGTGAGTTACTATAGCCCTTTAATATGTACTCCCTGACCCCAAGTGAGTTATCCTAGCACCTTTATATGTACTCTCTAACCGCAAGTGAGTTAATCTAACCCCTTTATTAGTACTCCCTGACCCCAAGTGTGATACCCTAGTCTCATATAAGTACTCCCTGACCCCAAGTGAGTTACCATAGCCCCTTTACAAGTACTCCCTGACCCCAAGTGAGTTATCCTAGCCCCATTATATGTACTCTCTGACCGCAAGTGAGTTACCCTAGTCCCATAAAAGTACTCCCTGACCCCAAGTGAGTTACCCTAGTCCCATAGTAGTACTCCCTGACCCCAAGTGAGTTACTCTAGTCCCATATAAGTACTCCCTGACCCCAAGTGAGTTATCCTAGCCCCTTTATATGTACTCTCTGACCGCAAGTGAGTTATGCAAACCCCTTTATAAGTTCTCACTGATCCCAAGTGAGTTATCCTAGCCCCTTTATATGTACTCTCTGACCGCAAGTAAGTTACCCTAGTCCCATAAAAGTACTCCCTGACCCCAAGTTAGTTATCCTAGCCCCTTTATATGTACTCTCTGACCCCAAGTGAGTTACCCTAGCCCCTTTATATGTACTCTCTGGTGGCAAGTGAGTTACTCTAGTCTCACAGAAGTACTCCCTGACCCCAAGTGAGTTACCATAGCCCCTTTATAAGTACTCACTGACCCCAAGTGAGTTAACATAGCCCCTTTATATGTATTCCCTGAACCCAAGTGAGTTGCCATAGCCCCTTTATATGTACTCCCTGACCCCAAGTGAGTTACCCTGGTCCCATATAAGTACTCCCTGACCCCAAGTGAGTTACCCTAGTCCGATATAAGTACTCCCTGACCCCAAATGAGTTACCATATCACCTTTATAAGTTCTCCTTGACCCCAAGTGTGTTATCCTAGCCCCTATATATGTACTCTCTGACCCAAGTAAGTTACCCTAGTCCCATAGTAGTACTCCCTGACCCCAAGTGACTTACCCTAGCCCCTTTATAAGTACACCCTGGTCCCAAGTGAGTTAACCTGGTCCCATATAAGTACTCCCTGACCCCAAGTGAGTTACCCTAGTTCCATATATGTACTCCCTGACCCCAAGTGAGTTACCATTGCCCCTTTATAAGTGCTCCCTGACCCCAAGTGAGTTACCATAGCCCCTTTATATGTACTCCCTGACCCCAAGTGAGTTACCCTAGTCCCATAAAAGTACTCCCTGACCCCAAGTTAGTTACCATAGCACCTTTATATGTACTCCCTGACCCCAAGTGAGTTAACCTAGCCCCTTTATAAGTACACCCTGGCCCCAAGTGGGTTACCCTAGTCCCAAATAAGTACTCCCTGACCCCAAGTGAGTTATCCTAGCCCCTTTATATGTACTCTCTGACCGCAAGTGAGTTACCCTGGTCCCATAGTAGTATTCCCTGACCCCAAGTGAGTTACCCTAACCCCTATAAGTACACCCTGGCCCCAAGTGAATTACCCTGGTCCCATATAAGTACTCCCTGATCCCAAGTGAGTTACCATATCACCTTTATAAATACTCCCTAACCACAAGTGAGTTATCCTATCCCCTTTATAAGTACTCCCTGACCGCAAGTGAGTTACCCTGGTCCCATATAAGTACTCCCTGACCCCAAGTGAGTTACCATATCACCTTTATAAATACTCCCTAACCCCAAGTGAGTTATCCTATCCCCTTTATATGTACTCCCTGACACCAAGTGAGTTACCATAGACCCTTTATATGTACTCCCTGACCCCAAGTAAGTTACCCTAGCCCCTTTATAAGTACTCCCTGACCCCAAGTGAGTTACCCTAGTCCCATATAAGTACTCCCTGACCCCAAGTGAGTTACCATATCACCTTTATAAGTTCTCCCTGACCCCAAGTGAGTTATCCTAGCCCCTTTATATGTACTCTCTGACCGCAAGTGAGTTACCCTGGTCCCATAGTAGTACTCCCTGACCCCAAGTGAGTTACACTAGCCCCTTTATAAGTACACCCTGGCCCCAAGTGAATTACCCTGGTCCCATATATGTACTCCCTGATCCCAAGTGAGTTACCATATCACCTTTATAAGTACTCCCTGACCCCAAGTGAGTTATCCTATCCCCTTTATATGTACTCTCTGACCGCAAGTGAGTTACCCTGGTCCCATATAAGTACTCCCTGACCCCAAGTGAGTTACCCTAGCCCCTTTATATGTACTCCCTGACCCCAAGTGTGTTATCCTAGCCCCTTTATATGTACTCCCAGATTCCACATGAGTTACCCTAGCCGCTTTATATGTACTCCCTGACCCCAAGTGAGTTACCCTAGCCCCTTTATAAGTACTCCCTGACCCCAAGTGAGTTACCGTAGCCCCTTTATATGTACTCTCTGACCGCAAGTGAATTACCCTAGTCCCATAGTAGTACTCACTGACCCCAAGAGAGTTACCCTAGCCCCTATATAAGTACTCCCTGACCCCAAGTGAGTTACCCTAGTCCCATAAAAGTACACCCTGACCCCAAGTGAGTTACCTTAATCCCATAGAAGTACTTCCTGACCCTAAGTGAGTTACTATAGCCCTTTAATATGTACTCCCTGACCCCAAGTGAGTTATCCTAGCACCTTTATATGTACTCTCTAAACGCAAGTGAGTTAATCTAACCCCTTTATTAGTACTCCCTGACCCCAAGTGTGATACCCTAGTCTCATATAAGTACTCCCTGACCCCAAGTGAGTTACCATAGCCCCTTTACAAGTACTCACTGACCCCAAGTGAGTTATCCTACCCCCATTATATGTACTCTCTGACCGCAAGTGAGTTACCATAGCCCCTTTATATGTACTCCCTGACCCCAAGTGAGTTACCCTAGTCCCATAAAAGTACTCCCTGACCCCATGTGAGTTACCTTAATCCCATAAAAGTACTTCCTGACCCTAAGTGAGTTACCATAGCCCTTTTATAAGTACTCCCTGACCCCAAGTGAGTTATCCTAGCCCCTTTATATGTACTCCCAGACTCCAAATGAGTTACCCTAGCCCATTTATAAGTACTCACTGACCCCAAGTGAGTTACCGTAGCTCCTTTATTAGTACTCTATGACCGCAAGTGAATTACCCTAGTCCCATAGCAGTACTCACTGACCCCAAGAGAGTTACCCTAGCCCCTATATAAGTACTCCCTGACCCCAAGTGAGTTACCATAGTCCATAAAAGTACTCCCTGGCCCCAAGTGAGTTACCATAGCCCTTTAATTAGTACACCCTGGCCCCAAGTGAGTTACCCTGGTCCCATATATGTACTCACAGACACCAAGTGAGTTACCCTAGTCCCATATATGTACTCCTTGAACCAAAGTGAGTTATCCTAGCCCCTTTATAAGTACTCCCTGACCCCAAATGAGTTACCATATCACCTTTATAAGTACTCCCTGACACCAAGTGAGTTTTCCTAGCCCCTTTATATGTACTCTCTGACCACAAGTGAGTTACCCTATACCATAGTATTACTCCCTGACCCCAAGTGAGTTACCATAGCCCCTTTATAAGTACTCTCTGACCCCAAGTGAGTTACCCTAGTCACATAGAAGTACTACCTGACGCCCAAGTGAGTAGCCCTAGTTCCATAGAAGTACTCCCAGACCCCATGTGTGTTACCCGTGTCCCATATAAGTACTCCCTGACCCCAAATGTGTTGTCCTAGCCCCTTCATATGAACTGTCTGACCGCAAGTGAGTTACCATATCACCTTTATAAGTACTCCCTGACCCAAGTGAGTTATCCTGGCCCCATAAAAGTACTCCCCGACCCCAAGTGAGTTACCCTAGTCCCATCGAAGTACTCTCTGACCGAAAGTGAGCTACCCTAACCCCTTTATAAGTACTCCCTGACCCCAAGTGTGTTATCCTAGCCCATTTATATGTACTCCCAGACTCCAAATGAGTTACCCTAGCCCATTTATAAGTACTCACTGACCCCAAGTGAGTTATCCTAGCCTTTTTAAATGAACTCTCTGAACGCAAGTGAGTTACCCTAGTCCCACAGTAGTACTCCCTGACCCCAAGTGAGTTACCATAGCCCCTTTATATGTACTCCCTGACCCCAAGTGAGTTACCCTAGCCCCTTTATAAGTACACCCTGGCCCCAAGTGAGTTACGCTGGTACCATATAAGTACTCCCTGACCCCAAGTGAGTTACCCTAGTCCCATAGTAGTACTCCCTGACCCCAAGTGAGTTACCATAGCCCCTTTACAAGTACTCCCTGACCCCAAGTGAGTTATCCTAGCCCCATTATATGTACTCTCTGACCGCAAGTGAGTTACCATAGCCCCTTTATATGTACTCCCTGACCCCAAGGGAGTTACCCTAGTCCCATAAAAGTACTCCCTGACCCCATGTGAGTTTCCTTAATCCCATAAAAGTACTTCCTGACCCTAAGTGAGTTACCATAGCCCTTTTATAAGTACTCCCTGACCCCAAGTGAGTTATCCAAGCCCCTTTATATGTACTCTCTAACCGTAAGTGAGTTAATCTAACCCCTTTATTAGTACTCCCTGACCCCAAGTGAGTTACCATAGCCCCTTTTTAAGTACTCCCTGACCCCAAGTGTATTATCCTAGCCCCTTTATATGTACTCCCAGACTCCAAATGAGTTACCCTAGCCCATTTATAAGTACTCACTGACCCCAAGTGAGTTACCGTAGCTCCTTTATATGTACTCTATGACCGCAAGTGAATTACCCTAGTCCCATAGTAGTACTCACTGACCCCAAGAGAGTTACCCTAGCCACTATATAAGTACTCCCTGACCCCAAGTGAGTTACCCTAGTCCATATAAGTACTCCCTGGCCCCAAGTGAGTTACCATAGCCCTTTAATTAGTACACCCTGGCCCCAAGTGAGTTACCCTGGTCCCATATATGTACTCACAGACACCAAGTGAGTTACCCTAGTCCCATATAAGTACTCCTTGAACCAAAGTGAGTTATCCTAGCCCCTTTATAAGTACTCCCTGACCCCAAATGAGTTACCATATCACCTTTATAAGTACTCCCTGACACCAAGTGAGTTTTCCTAGCCCCTTTATATGTACTCTCTGACCACAAGTGAGTTACCCTATACCATAGTATTACTCCCTGACCCCAAGTGAGTTACCATAGCCCCTTTATAAGTACTCTCTGACCCCAAGTGAGTTACCCTAGTCACATAGAAGTACTACCTGACGCCCAAGTGAGTAGCCCTAGTTCCATAGAAGTACTCCCAGACCCCATGTGCGTTACCCGTGTCCCATATAAGTACTCCCTGACCCCAAATGTGTTGTCCTAGCCCCTTCATATGAACTGTCTGACCGCAAGTGAGTTACCCTAGTCCCACATAAGTACTCCCTGACCCCAAGTGAGTTACCATATCACCTTTATAAGTACTCCCTGACCCAAGTGAGTTATCCTGGCCCCATAAAAGTACTCCCCGACCCCAAGTGAGTTACCATAGCCCCTTTATATGTACTCCCTGACCCCAAGTGAGTTACCATAGCCCCTTTATATGTACTCCCTGACCCCAAGTGAGTTACCCTAGCCCCTTTATAAGTACACCCTGGCCCCAAGTGAGTTACCATAGCCCCTTTATATGTACTCTCTGGCGGCAAGTGTGTTACTCTAGTCCCATAGAAGTACTCCCTGACCCCAAGTGAGTTACCATAGCCCCTTTATAAGTACTCACTGACCCCAAATGAGTTGGCATAGCCCTTTTATATGTACTCCCTGACCCCAAGTGAGTTACCCTAGCCGCTTTATAAGTACTCCCTGACCCCAAGTGAGTTACCATATCACCTTTATAAGTTCTCCTTGACCCCAAGTGTGTTATCCTAGCCCCTATATATGTACTCTCTGACCGCAAGTAAGTTACCCTAGTCCCATAGTATTACTCCCTGACCCCAAGTGAGTTACCATAGCCCCTTTATAAGTACTCTCTGACCCCAAGTGAGTTACCCTAGTCACATAGAAGTACTACCTGACGCCCAAGTGAGTAGCCCTAGTTCCATAGAAGTACTCCCTGACCCAAGTGAGTTATCCTGGCCCCATAAAAGTACTCCCCGACCCCAAGTGAGTTACCATAGCCCCTTTATATGTACTCCCTGACCCCAAGTGAGTTACCATAGCCCCTTTATATGTACTCCCTGACCCCAAGTGAGTTACCCTAGCCCCTTTATAAGTACACCCTGGCCCCAAGTGAGTTACCCTGGTACCATATAAGTACTCCCTGACCCCAAGTGAGTTACCCTAGTCCCATAGTAGTACTCCCTGACCCCAAGTGAGTTACCGTAGCTCCTTTATATGTACTCTATGACCGCAAGTGAATTACCCTAGTCCCATAGTAGTACTCACTGACCCCAAGAGAGTTACCCTAGCCCCTATATAAGTACTCCCTGACCCCAAGTGAGTTACCCTAGTCCCATAAAAGTACACCCTGACCCCAAGTGAGTTACCTTAATCCCATAGAAGTACTTCCTGACCCTAAGTGAGTTACTATAGCCCTTTAATATGTACTCCCTGACCCCAAGTGAGTTATCCTAGCACCTTTATATGTACTCTCTAACCGCAAGTGAGTTAATCTAACCCCTTTATTAGTACTCCCTGACCCCAAGTGTGATACCCTAGTCTCATATAAGTACTCCCTGACCCCAAGTGAGTTACCATAGCCCCTTTACAAGTACTCCCTGACCCCAAGTGAGTTATCCTAGCCCCATTATATGTACTCTCTGACCGCAAGTGAGTTACCCTAGTCCCATAAAAGTACTCCCTGACCCCAAGTGAGTTACCCTAGTCCCATAGTAGTACTCCCTGACCCCAAGTGAGTTACCCTAGTCCCATATAAGTACTCCCTGACCCCAAGTGAGTTATCCTAGCCCCTTTATATGTACTCTCTGACCGCAAGTGAGTTATGCAAACCCCTTTATAAGTTCTCACTGATCCCAAGTGAGTTATCCTAGCCCCTTTATATGTACTCTCTGACCGCAAGTAAGTTACCCTAGTCCCATAAATGTACTCCCTGACCCCAAGTTAGTTATCCTAGCCCCTTTATATGTACTCTCTGACCCCAAGTGAGTTACCCTAGCCCCTTTATATGTACTCTCTGGCGGCAAGTGAGTTACTCTAGTCTCACAGAAGTACTCCCTGACCCCAAGTGAGTTACCATAGCCCCTTTATAAGTACTCACTGACCCCAAGTGAGTTAACATAGCCCCTTTATATGTATTCCCTGAACCCAAGTGAGTTGCCATAGCCCCTTTATATGTACTCCCTGACCCCAAGTGAGTTACCCTGGTCCCATATAAGTACTCCCTGACCCCAAGTGAGTTACCCTAGTCCGATATAAGTACTCCCTGACCCCAAGTGAGTTACCATATCACCTTTATAAGTTCTCCTTGACCCCAAGTGTGTTATCCTAGCCCCTATATATGTACTCTCTGACCGCAAGTAAGTTACCCTAGTCCCATAGTAGTACTCCCTGACCCCAAGTGACTTACCCTAGCCCCTTTATAAGTACACCCTGGTCCCAAGTGAGTTAACCTGGTCCCATATAAGTACTCCCTGAACCCAAGTGAGTTACCCTAGTTCCATATAAGTACTCCCTGACCCCAAGTGAGTTACCATATCACCTTTATAAGTTCTCCCTGAACCCAAGTGAGTTATCCTAGCCCCTTTATATGTACCCTCTGACCGCAAGTAAGGTACCCTAGTCCCATAAATGTACTCCCTGACCCCAAGTGAGTTACCATTGCCCCTTTATAAGTGCTCCCTGACCCCAAGTGAGTTACCATAGCCCCTTTATATGTACTCCCTGACCCCAAGTGAGTTACCCTAGTCCCATAAAAGTACTCCCTGACCCCAAGTTAGTTACCATAGCACCTTTATATGTACTCCCTGACCCCAAGTGAGTTAACCTAGCCCCTTTATAAGTACACCCTGGCCCCAAGTGGGTTACCCTAGTCCCAAATAAGTACTCCCTGACCCCAAGTGAGTTATCCTAGCCCCTTTATATGTACTCTCTGACCGCAAGTGAGTTACCCTGGTCCCATAGTAGTATTCCCTGACCCCAAGTGAGTTACCCTAGCCCCTATAAGTACACCCTGGCCCCAAGTGAATTACCCTGGTCCCATATAAGTACTCCCTGATCCCAAGTGAGTTACCATATCACCTTTATAAATACTCCCTAACCACAAGTGAGTTATCCTATCCCCTTTATAAGTACTCCCTGACCGCAAGTGAGTTACCCTGGTCCCATATAAGTACTCCCTGACCCCAAGTGAGTTACCATATCACCTTTATAAATACTCCCTAACCCCAAGTGAGTTATCCTATCCCCTTTATATGTACTCCCTGACCCCAAGTGAGTTACCATAGACCCTTTATATGTACTCCCTGACCCCAAGTAAGTTACCCTAGCCCCTTTATAAGTACTCCCTGACCCCAAGTGAGTTACCCTAGTCCCATATAAGTACTCCCTGACCCCAAGTGAGTTACCATATCACCTTTATAAGTTCTCCCTGACCCCAAGTGAGTTATCCTAGCCCCTTTATATGTACTCTCTGACCGCAAGTGAGTTACCCTGGTCCCATAGTAGTACTCCCTGACCCCAAGTGAGTTACCCTAGCCCCTTTATAAGTACACCCTGGCCCCAAGTGAATTACCCTGGTCCCATATATGTACTCCCTGATCCCAAGTGAGTTACCATATCACCTTTATAAGTACTCCCTGACCCCAAGTGAGTTATCCTATCCCCTTTATATGTACTCTCTGACCGCAAGTGAGTTACCCTGGTCCCATATAAGTACTCCCTGACCCCAAGTGAGTTACCCTAGCCCCTTTATATGTACTCCCTGACCCCAAGTGTGTTATCCTAGCCCCTTTATATGTACTCCCAGATTCCACATGAGTTACCCTAGCCGCTTTATATGTACTCCCTGACCCCAAGTGAGTTACCCTAGCCCCTTTATAAGTACTCCCTGACCCCAAGTGAGTTACCGTAGCCCCTTTATATGTACTCTCTGACCGCAAGTGAATTACCTTAGTCCCATAGTAGTACTCACTGACCCCAAGAGAGTTACCCTAGCCCCTATATAAGTACTCCCTGACCCCAAGTGAGTTACCCTAGTCCCATAAAAGTACACCCTGACCCCAAGTGAGTTACCTTAATCCCATAGAAGTACTTCCTGACCCTAAGTGAGTTACTATAGCCCTTTAATATGTACTCCCTGACCCCAAGTGAGTTATCCTAGCACCTTTATATGTACTCTCTAAACGCAAGTGAGTTAATCTAACCCCTTTATTAGTACTCCCTGACCCCAAGTGAGTTACCATAGCCCCTTTACAAGTACTCACTGACCCCAAGTGAGTTATCCTAGCCCCATTATATGTACTCTCTGACCGCAAGTGAGTTACCATAGCCCCTTTATATGTACTCCCTGACCCCAAGTGAGTTACCCTAGTCCCATAAAAGTACTCCCTGACCCCATGTGAGTTACCTTAATCCCATAAAAGTACTTCCTGACCCTAAGTGAGTTACCATAGACCCTTTATATGTACTCCCTGACCCCAAGTAAGTTACCCTAGCCCCTTTATAAGTACTCCCTGACCCCAAGTGAGTTACCCTAGTCCCATTTAAGTACTCCCTGACCCCAAGTGAGTTACCATATCACCTTTATAAGTTCTCCCTGACCCCAAGTGAGTTATCCTAGCCCCTTTATATGTACTCTCTGACCGCAAGTGAGTTACCCTGGTCCCATAGTAGTACTCCCTGACCCCAAGTGAGTTACCCTAGCCCCTTTATAAGTACACCCTGGCCCCAAGTGAATTACCCTGGTCCCATATATGTACTCCCTGATCCCAAGTGAGTTACCATATCACCTTTATAAGTACTCCCTGACCCCAAGTGAGTTATCCTATCCCCTTTATATGTACTCTCTGACCGCAAGTGAGTTACCCTGGTCCCATATAAGTACTCCCTGACCCCAAGTGAGTTACCCTAGCCCCTTTATATGTACTCCCTGACCCCAAGTGTGTTATCCTAGCCCCTTTATATGTACTCCCAGATTCCACATGAGTTACCCTAGCCGCTTTATATGTACTCCCTGACCCCAAGTGAGTTACCCTAGCCCCTTTATAAGTACTCCCTGACCCCAAGTGAGTTACCGTAGCCCCTTTATATGTACTCTCTGACCGCAAGTGAATTACCTTAGTCCCATAGTAGTACTCACTGACCCCAAGAGAGTTACCTTAGCCCCTATATAAGTACTCCCTGACCCCAAGTGAGTTACCCTAGTCCCATAAAAGTACACCCTGACCCCAAGTGAGTTACCTTAATCCCATAGAAGTACTTCCTGACCCTAAGTGAGTTACTATAGCCCTTTAATATGTACTCCCTGACCCCAAGTGAGTTATCCTAGCACCTTTATATGTACTCTCTAAACGCAAGTGAGTTAATCTAACCCCTTTATTAGTACTCCCTGACCCCAAGTGAGTTACCATAGCCCCTTTACAAGTACTCACTGACCCCAAGTGAGTTATCCTAGCCCCATTATATGTACTCTCTGACCGCAAGTGAGTTACCATAGCCCCTTTATATGTACTCCCTGACCCCAAGTGAGTTACCCTAGTCCCATAAAAGTACTCCCTGACCCCATGTGAGTTACCTTAATCCCATAAAAGTACTTCCTGACCCTAAGTGAGTTACCATAGCCCTTTTATAAGTACTCCCTGACCCCAAGTGAGTTATCCTAGCCCCTTTATATGTACTCTCTAACCGTAAGTGAGTTAATCTAACCCCTTTATTAGTACTCCCTGACCCCAAGTGAGTTACCATAGCCCCTTTATAAGTACTCCCTGACCCCAAGTGTGTTATCCTAGCCCCTTTATATGTACTCCCAGACTCCAAATGAGTTACCCTAGCCCATTTATAAGTACTCACTGACCCCAAGAGAGTTACCCTAGCCCCTATATAAGTACTCCCTGACCCCAAGTGAGTTACCCTAGTCCATAAAAGTACTCCCTGGCCCCAAGTGAGTTACCATAGCCCTTTAATTAGTACACCCTGGCCCCAAGTGAGTTACCCTGGTCCCATATATGTACTCACAGACACCAAGTGAGTTACCCTAGTCCCATATATGTACTCCTTGAACCAAAGTGAGTTATCCTAGCCCCTTTATAAGTACTCCCTGACCCCAAATGAGTTACCATATCACCTTTATAAGTACTCCCTGACACCAAGTGAGTTTTCCTAGCCCCTTTATATGTACTCTCTGACCACAAGTGAGTTACCCTATACCATAGTATTACTCCCTGACCCCAAGTGAGTTACCATAGCCCCTTTATAAGTACTCTCTGACCCCAAGTGAGTTACCCTAGTCACATAGAAGTACTACCTGACGCCCAAGTGAGTAGCCCTAGTTCCATAGAAGTACTCCCAGACCCGATGTGTGTTACCCGTGTCCCATATAAGTACTCCCTGACCCCAAATGTGTTGTCCTAGCCCCTTCATATGAACTGTCTGACCGCAAGTGAGTTACCCTAGTCCCATATAAGTACTCCCTGACCCCAAGTGAGTTACCATATCACCTTTATAAGTACTCCCTGACCCAAGTGAGTTATCCTGGCCCCATAAAAGTACTCCCCGACCCCAAGTGAGTTACCCTAGTCCCATCGAAGTACTCTCTGACCGAAAGTGAGCTACCCTAACCCCTTTATAAGTACTCCCTGACCCCAAGTGTGTTATCCTAGCCCATTTATATGTACTCCCAGACTCCAAATGAGTTACCCTAGCCCATTTATAAGTACTCACTGACCCCAAGTGAGTTATCCTAGCCTTTTTAAATGAACTCTCTGAACGCAAGTGAGTTACCCTAGTCCCACAGTAGTACTCCCTGACCCCAAGTGAGTTACCATAGCCCCTTTATATGTACTCCCTGACCCCAAGTGAGTTACCCTAGCCCCTTTATAAGTACACCCTGGCCCCAAGTGAGTTACGCTGGTACCATATAAGTACTCCCTGACCCCAAGTGAGTTACCGTAGCTCCTTTATATGTACTCTATGACCGCAAGTGAATTACCCTAGTCCCATATTAGTACTCACTAACCCCAAGAGAGTTACCCTAGCCCCTATATAAGTACTCCCTGACCCCAAGTGAGTTACCCTAGTCCCATAAAAGTACACCCTGACCCCAAGTGAGTTACCTTAATCCCATAGAAGTACTTCCTGACCCTAAGTGAGTTACTATAGCCCTTTAATATGTACTCCCTGACCCCAAGTGAGTTATCCTAGCACCTTAATATGTACTCTCTAACCGCAAGTGAGTTAATCCTACCCCTTTATTAGTACTCCCTGACCCCAAGTGTGATACCCTAGTCTCATATAAGTACTCCCTGACCCCAAGTGAGTTACCATAGCCCCTTTACAAGTACTCCCTGACCCCAAGTGAGTTATCCTAGCCCCATTATATGTACTCTCTGACCACAAGTGAGTTACCCTAGTCCCATAAAAGTACTCCCTGACCCCAAGTGAGTTACCCTAGTCCCATAGTAGTACTCCCTGACCCCAAGTGAGTTACCCTAGTCCCATATAAGTACTCCCTGACCCCAAGTGAGTTATCCTAGCCCCTTTATATGTACTCTCTGACCGCAAGTGAGTTATGCAAACCCCTTTATAAGTTCTCACTGATCCCAAGTGAGTTATCCTAGCCCCTTTATATGTACTCTCTGACCGCAAGTAAGTTACCCTAGTCCCATAAATGTACTCCCTGACCCCAAGTTAGTTATCCTAGCCCCTTTATATGTACTCTCTGACCCCAAGTGAGTTACCCTAGCCCCTTTATATGTACTCTCTGGCGGCAAGTGAGTTACTCTAGTCTCACAGAAGTACTCCCTGACCCCAAGTGAGTTGCCATAGCCCCTTTATATGTACTCCCTGACCCCAAGTAAGGTACCCTAGTCCCATAAATGTACTCCCTGACCCCAAGTGAGTTACCATTGCCCCTTTATAAGTGCTCCCTGACCCCAAGTGAGTTACCATAGCCCCTTTATATGTACTCCCTGACCCCAAGTGAGTTACCCTAGTCCCATAAAAGTACTCCCTGACCCCAAGTTAGTTACCATAGCACCTTTATATGTACTCCCTGACCCCAAGTGAGTTACCCTAGCCCCTTTATAAGTACACCCTGGCCCCTAGTGGGTTACCCTAGTCCCAAATAAGTTCTCCCTGATCCCAAGTGAGTTATCCTAGCCCCTTTATATGTACTCTCTGACCGCAAGTGAGTTACCCTGGTCCCATAGTAGTATTCCCTGACCCCAAGTGAGTTACCCTAGCCCCTTTATAAGTACACCCTGGCCCCAAGTGAATTACCCTGGTCCCATATAAGTACTCCCTGATCCCAAGTGAGTTACCATATCACCTTTATAAATACTCCCTAACCCCAAGTGAGTTATCCTATCCCCTTTATAAGTACTCCCTGACCGCAAGTGAGTTACCCTGGTCCCATATAAGTACTCCCTGACCCCAATTGAGTTACCATATCACCTTTATAAATACTCCCTAATCCCAAGTGAGTTATCCTATCCCCTGTATATGTACTCCCTGACCCCAAGTGAGTTACCATAGACCCTTTATATGTACTCCCTGACCCCAAGTGAGTTACCCTAGCCCCTTTATAAGTACTCCCTGACCCCAAGTGAGTTACCCTAGTCCCATATAAGTACTCCCTGACCCCAAGTGAGTTACCATATCACCTTTATAAGTACTCCCTGACCCCAAGTGGTTATCCTATCCCCTTTATATGTACTCTCTGACCGCAAGTGAGTTACCCTGGTCCCATATAAGTACTCCCTGACCCCAAGTGAGTTACCCTAGCCCCTTTATAAGTACTCCCTGACCCCAAGTGTGTTATCCTAGCCCCTTTATATGGACTCCCAGATTCCACATGAGTTACCCTAGCCGCTTTATATGTACTCCCTGACCCCAAGTGAGTTACCCTAGCCCCTTTATAAGTACTCCCTGACCCCAAGTGAGTTACCGTAGCCCCTTTATATGTACTCTCTGACCGCAAGTGAATTACCCTAGTCCCATAGTAGTACTCACTGACCCCAAGAGAGTTACCTTAATCCCATAGAAGTACTTCCTGACCCTAAGTGAGTTACCATAGCCCTTTTATAAGTACTCCCTGACCCCAAGTGAGTTATCCTAGCCCCTTATATGTACTCTCTAACCGCAAGTGAGTTAATCTAACCCCTTTATTAGTACTCCCTGACCCCAAGCGTGTTACCCTAGTCTCATATAAGTACTCCCTGACCCCAAGTGAGTTACCATAGCCCCTTTACAAGTACTCCCTGACCCCAAGTGAGTTACCCTAGTCCCATAAAAGTACTCCCTGACCCCAAGTGAGTTACCCTAGTCCCATAGTAGTACTCCCTGAGCCCAAGTGAGTTACCCTAGTCCCATATAAGTACTCCCTGACCCCAAGTGAGTTATCCTAGCCCCTTTATATGTACTCTCTGACCGCAAGTGAGTTATGCAAACCCCTTTATAAGTTCTCACTGACCCCAAGTGAGTTATCCTAGCCCCATTA
Source organism: Prorops nasuta (assembly GCF_024137725.1). Taxonomy (NCBI): domain Eukaryota; kingdom Metazoa; phylum Arthropoda; class Insecta; order Hymenoptera; family Bethylidae; genus Prorops; species Prorops nasuta. The sequence goes on from NW_027116910.1 coordinate 64,011, forward strand.
TATGTACTCTCTGACCGCAAGTGAGTTACCATAGCCCCTTTATATGTACTCCCTGACCCCAAGTGAGTTACCCTAGTCCCATAAAAGTACTCCCTGACCCCATGTGAGTTACCTTAATCCCATAAAAGTACTTCCTGACCCTAAGTGAGTTACCATAGACCCTTTATATGTACTCCCTGACCCCAAGTAAGTTACCCTAGCCCCTTTATAAGTACTCCCTGACCCCAAGTGAGTTACCCTAGTCCCATATAAGTACTCCCTGACCCCAAGTGAGTTACCATATCACCTTTATAAGTTCTCCCTGACCCCAAGTGAGTTATCCTAGCCCCTTTATATGTACTCTCTGACCGCAAGTGAGTTACCCTGGTCCCATAGTAGTACTCCCTGACCCCAAGTGAGTTACCCTAGCCCCTTTATAAGTACACCCTGGCCCCAAGTGAATTACCCTGGTCCCATATATGTACTCCCTGATCCCAAGTGAGTTACCATATCACCTTTATAAGTACTCCCTGACCCCAAGTGAGTTATCCTATCCCCTTTATATGTACTCTCTGACCGCAAGTGAGTTACCCTGGTCCCATATAAGTACTCCCTGACCCCAAGTGAGTTACCCTAGCCCCTTTATATGTACTCCCTGACCCCAAGTGTGTTATCCTAGCCCCTTTATATGTACTCCCAGATTCCACATGAGTTACCCTAGCCGCTTTATATGTACTCCCTGACCCCAAGTGAGTTACCCTAGCCCCTTTATAAGTACTCCCTGACCCCAAGTGAGTTACCGTAGCCCCTTTATATGTACTCTCTGACCGCAAGTGAATTACCTTAGTCCCATAGTAGTACTCACTGACCCCAAGAGAGTTACCTTAGCCCCTATATAAGTACTCCCTGACCCCAAGTGAGTTACCCTAGTCCCATAAAAGTACACCCTGACCCCAAGTGAGTTACCTTAATCCCATAGAAGTACTTCCTGACCCTAAGTGAGTTACTATAGCCCTTTAATATGTACTCCCTGACCCCAAGTGAGTTATCCTAGCACCTTTATATGTACTCTCTAAACGCAAGTGAGTTAATCTAACCCCTTTATTAGTACTCCCTGACCCCAAGTGAGTTACCATAGCCCCTTTACAAGTACTCACTGACCCCAAGTGAGTTATCCTAGCCCCATTATATGTACTCTCTGACCGCAAGTGAGTTACCATAGCCCCTTTATATGTACTCCCTGACCCCAAGTGAGTTACCCTAGTCCCATAAAAGTACTCCCTGACCCCATGTGAGTTACCTTAATCCCATAAAAGTACTTCCTGACCCTAAGTGAGTTACCATAGCCCTTTTATAAGTACTCCCTGACCCCAAGTGAGTTATCCTAGCCCCTTTATATGTACTCTCTAACCGTAAGTGAGTTAATCTAACCCCTTTATTAGTACTCCCTGACCCCAAGTGAGTTACCATAGCCCCTTTATAAGTACTCCCTGACCCCAAGTGTGTTATCCTAGCCCCTTTATATGTACTCCCAGACTCCAAATGAGTTACCCTAGCCCATTTATAAGTACTCACTGACCCCAAGAGAGTTACCCTAGCCCCTATATAAGTACTCCCTGACCCCAAGTGAGTTACCCTAGTCCATAAAAGTACTCCCTGGCCCCAAGTGAGTTACCATAGCCCTTTAATTAGTACACCCTGGCCCCAAGTGAGTTACCCTGGTCCCATATATGTACTCACAGACACCAAGTGAGTTACCCTAGTCCCATATATGTACTCCTTGAACCAAAGTGAGTTATCCTAGCCCCTTTATAAGTACTCCCTGACCCCAAATGAGTTACCATATCACCTTTATAAGTACTCCCTGACACCAAGTGAGTTTTCCTAGCCCCTTTATATGTACTCTCTGACCACAAGTGAGTTACCCTATACCATAGTATTACTCCCTGACCCCAAGTGAGTTACCATAGCCCCTTTATAAGTACTCTCTGACCCCAAGTGAGTTACCCTAGTCACATAGAAGTACTACCTGACGCCCAAGTGAGTAGCCCTAGTTCCATAGAAGTACTCCCAGACCCGATGTGTGTTACCCGTGTCCCATATAAGTACTCCCTGACCCCAAATGTGTTGTCCTAGCCCCTTCATATGAACTGTCTGACCGCAAGTGAGTTACCCTAGTCCCATATAAGTACTCCCTGACCCCAAGTGAGTTACCATATCACCTTTATAAGTACTCCCTGACCCAAGTGAGTTATCCTGGCCCCATAAAAGTACTCCCCGACCCCAAGTGAGTTACCCTAGTCCCATCGAAGTACTCTCTGACCGAAAGTGAGCTACCCTAACCCCTTTATAAGTACTCCCTGACCCCAAGTGTGTTATCCTAGCCCATTTATATGTACTCCCAGACTCCAAATGAGTTACCCTAGCCCATTTATAAGTACTCACTGACCCCAAGTGAGTTATCCTAGCCTTTTTAAATGAACTCTCTGAACGCAAGTGAGTTACCCTAGTCCCACAGTAGTACTCCCTGACCCCAAGTGAGTTACCATAGCCCCTTTATATGTACTCCCTGACCCCAAGTGAGTTACCCTAGCCCCTTTATAAGTACACCCTGGCCCCAAGTGAGTTACGCTGGTACCATATAAGTACTCCCTGACCCCAAGTGAGTTACCCTAGTCCCATAGTAGTACTCCCTGACCCCAAGTGAGTTACCGTAGCTCCTTTATATGTACTCTATGACCGCAAGTGAATTACCCTAGTCCCATATTAGTACTCACTAACCCCAAGAGAGTTACCCTAGCCCCTATATAAGTACTCCCTGACCCCAAGTGAGTTACCCTAGTCCCATAAAAGTACACCCTGACCCCAAGTGAGTTACCTTAATCCCATAGAAGTACTTCCTGACCCTAAGTGAGTTACTATAGCCCTTTAATATGTACTCCCTGACCCCAAGTGAGTTATCCTAGCACCTTAATATGTACTCTCTAACCGCAAGTGAGTTAATCCTACCCCTTTATTAGTACTCCCTGACCCCAAGTGTGATACCCTAGTCTCATATAAGTACTCCCTGACCCCAAGTGAGTTACCATAGCCCCTTTACAAGTACTCCCTGACCCCAAGTGAGTTATCCTAGCCCCATTATATGTACTCTCTGACCACAAGTGAGTTACCCTAGTCCCATAAAAGTACTCCCTGACCCCAAGTGAGTTACCCTAGTCCCATAGTAGTACTCCCTGACCCCAAGTGAGTTACCCTAGTCCCATATAAGTACTCCCTGACCCCAAGTGAGTTATCCTAGCCCCTTTATATGTACTCTCTGACCGCAAGTGAGTTATGCAAACCCCTTTATAAGTTCTCACTGATCCCAAGTGAGTTATCCTAGCCCCTTTATATGTACTCTCTGACCCCAAGTGAGTTACCCTAGCCCCTTTATATGTACTCTCTGGCGGCAAGTGAGTTACTCTAGTCTCACAGAAGTACTCCCTGACCCCAAGTGAGTTGCCATAGCCCCTTTATATGTACTCCCTGACCCCAAGTAAGGTACCCTAGTCCCATAAATGTACTCCCTGACCCCAAGTGAGTTACCATTGCCCCTTTATAAGTGCTCCCTGACCCCAAGTGAGTTACCATATCACCTTTATAAATACTCCCTAATCCCAAGTGAGTTATCCTATCCCCTGTATATGTACTCCCTGACCCCAAGTGAGTTACCATAGACCCTTTATATGTACTCCCTGACCCCAAGTGAGTTACCCTAGCCCCTTTATAAGTACACCCTGGCCCCTAGTGGGTTACCCTAGTCCCAAATAAGTACTCCCTGACCCCAAGTGAGTTAGCATATCACCTTTATAAGTTCTCCCTGATCCCAAGTGAGTTACCATAGCCCCTTTATATGTACTCCCTGACCCCAAGTGAGTTACCCTAGTCCCATAAATGTACTCCCTGACCCCAAGTTAGTTATCCTAGCCCCTTTATATGTACTCTCTGACCCCAAGTGAGTTACCCTAGCCCCTTTATATGTACTCTCTGGCGGCAAGTGAGTTACTCTAGTCTCACAGAAGTACTCCCTGACCCCAAGTGAGTTGCCATAGCCCCTTTATATGTACTCCCTGACCCCAAGTAAGGTACCCTAGTCCCATAAATGTACTCCCTGACCCCAAGTGAGTTACCATTGCCCCTTTATAAGTGCTCCCTGACCCCAAGTGAGTTACCATAGCCCCTTTATATGTACTCCCTGACCCCAAGTGAGTTACCCTAGTCCCATAAAAGTACTCCCTGACCCCAAGTTAGTTACCATAGCACCTTTATATGTACTCCCTGACCCCAAGTGAGTTACCCTAGCCCCTTTATAAGTACACCCTGGCCCCTAGTGGGTTACCCTAGTCCCAAATAAGTACTCCCTGACCCCAAGTGAGTTAGCATATCACCTTTATAAGTTCTCCCTGATCCCAAGTGAGTTATCCTAGCCCCTTTATATGTACTCTCTGACCGCAAGTGAGTTACCCTGGTCCCATAGTAGTATTCCCTGACCCCAAGTGAGTTACCCTAGCCCCTTTATAAGTACACCCTGGCCCCAAGTGAATTACCCTGGTCCCATATAAGTACTCCCTGATCCCAAGTGAGTTACCATATCACCTTTATAAATACTCCCTAACCCCAAGTGAGTTATCCTATCCCCTTTATAAGTACTCCCTGACCGCAAGTGAGTTACCCTGGTCCCATATAAGTACTCCCTGACCCCAATTGAGTTACCATATCACCTTTATAAATACTCCCTAATCCCAAGTGAGTTATCCTATCCCCTGTATATGTACTCCCTGACCCCAAGTGAGTTACCATAGACCCTTTATATGTACTCCCTGACCCCAAGTGAGTTACCCTAGCCCCTTTATAAGTACTCCCTGACCCCAAGTGAGTTACCCTAGTCCCATATAAGTACTCCCTGACCCCAAGTGAGTTACCATATCACCTTTATAAGTACTCCCTGACCCCAAGTGGTTATCCTATCCCCTTTATATGTACTCTCTGACCGCAAGTGAGTTACCCTGGTCCCATATAAGTACTCCCTGACCCCAAGTGAGTTACCCTAGCCCCTTTATAAGTACTCCCTGACCCCAAGTGTGTTATCCTAGCCCCTTTATATGGACTCCCAGATTCCACATGAGTTACCCTAGCCGCTTTATATGTACTCCCTGACCCCAAGTGAGTTACCCTAGCCCCTTTATAAGTACTCCCTGACCCCAAGTGAGTTACCGTAGCCCCTTTATATGTACTCTCTGACCGCAAGTGAATTACCCTAGTCCCATAGTAGTACTCACTGACCCCAAGAGAGTTACCTTAATCCCATAGAAGTACTTCCTGACCCTAAGTGAGTTACCATAGCCCTTTTATAAGTACTCCCTGACCCCAAGTGAGTTATCCTAGCCCCTTATATGTACTCTCTAACCGCAAGTGAGTTAATCTAACCCCTTTATTAGTACTCCCTGACCCCAAGCGTGTTACCCTAGTCTCATATAAGTACTCCCTGACCCCAAGTGAGTTACCATAGCCCCTTTACAAGTACTCCCTGACCCCAAGTGAGTTACCCTAGTCCCATAAAAGTACTCCCTGACCCCAAGTGAGTTACCCTAGTCCCATAGTAGTACTCCCTGAGCCGAAGTGAGTTACCCTAGTCCCATATAAGTACTCCCTGACCCCAAGTGAGTTATCCTAGCCCCTTTATATGTACTCTCTGACCGCAAGTGAGTTATGCAAACCCCTTTATAAGTTCTCACTGATCCCAAGTGAGTTATCCTAGCCCCTTTATATGTACTCTCTGACCGCAAGTAAGTTACCCTAGCCCCTTTATATGTACTCTCTGACCGCAAGTAAGTTACCCTAGTCCCATAAATGTACTCCCTGACCCCAAGTTAGTTATCCTAGCCCCTTTATATGTACTCTCTGACCGCAAGTAAGTTACCCTAGTCCCATAGTAGTACTCCCTGACCCCAAGTGAGTTACCATAGCCCCTTTATAAGTACTCCCTAACCCCAAGTGAGTTACCCTTGTCCCATAGAAGTACTTCCTGACCCCAAGTGAGTTACCATAGCCCACTTATAAGTACTCCCTGACCCCAAGTGAGTTATCCCAGCCCCTTTATATGTACTCTCTGACCGAAGTGAGTTAATCTAACCCCTTTATTAGTACTCCCTGACCCCAAGTGAGTTACCATAGCCCCTTTATATGTACTCTCTGGCGGCAAGTGAATTACTCTAGTCCCATAGAAGTACTCCCTGACCCCAAGTGAGTTACCATAGCCCCTTTATAACTACTCACTGACCCCAAGTGAGTTGCCATAGCCCCTTTATATGTACTCCCTGACCCCAAGTGAGTTACCCTAGCCGCTTTATAAGTACTCCCTGACCCCAAGTGAGTTACCATATCACCTTTATAAGTTCTCCTTGACCCCAAGTGTGTTATCCTAGCCCCTATATATGTACTCTCTGACCGCAAGTAAGTTACCCTAGTCCCATAGTAGTACTCCCTGACCCCAAGTGAGTTACCATAGCCCCTTTATATGTACTCCCTGACCCCAAGTGAGTTACCCTAGCCCCTTTATAAGTACACCCTGGTCCCAAGTGAGTTACCCTGGTCCTATATAAGTACTCCCTGACCCCAAGTGAGTTACCCTAGTCCCATATAAGTACTCCCTGACCCCAAGTGAGTTACCATATCACCTTTATAAGTACTCCCTGACCTCAAGTGAGTTATCCTAGCCCCTTTATATGTACTCTCTGACCGCAAGTGAGTTACCCTGGTCCCATAGTAGTACTCCCTGACCCCAAGTGAGTTACCATAGACCCTTTATATGTACTCCCTGACCCCAAGTGAGTTTCCATAGACCCTTTATATGTACTCCCTGACCGCAAGTGAGTTACACTAGTCCCATATAAGTTTTCCCTGACCCCAAGTGAGTTACCATATCCACTTTATAAGTTCTCCCTGACCCCAAGTGAGTTATCCTAGCCCCTTTATATGTACTCTCTGACTCCAAATGAGTTACCCTATCCCATTTATAAGTACTCACTGACCCCAAGTGAGTTACCATAGCCCCTTTATATGTACTCCCTGACCCCAAGTGAGTTACCCTAACCCCTTTATAAGTACTCCCTGACCCCAAGTGAGTTACCATTTCACCTTTATAAGTACTCCCTGATCCCAAGTGAGTTATCCTAGCCCCTTTATATGTACTCACTGACCGCAAGTGAGTTACCCTGGTCCCATAGTAGTACTCCCTGACCCCAAGTGAGTTACCATAGCCCCTTTATAAGTACTCCCTGACCCCAAGGGAGTTACCCTATCCCCTTTAAAAGTACACCCTGGCCCAAAGTGAGTTACCCTGGTCCCATATAAGTACTCCCTGACCCCAAGTGAGTTACCTAGTCCCATAGAAGTACTCTCTGACCGCAAGTGAGTTACCCTATCCCCTTTATAAGTACTCCCTGACTCCAAGTGTGTTATCCTAGCCCCTTTATAAGTACTCCCTGACCCCAAGTGTGTTATCCTAGCCCCTTTATATGTACTCCCAGACCCCAAGTGAGTTACCCCAGCCCCTTTATAAGTACACCCTGGCCCCAAGTGAGTTACCTTGGTCCCATAAAAGTACTCCCTGACCCCAAGTGAGTTACCCTAGTCCCATAGAAGTACTCTCTGACCGCAAGTGAGTTACCCTATCCCCTTTATAAGTACTCCCTGACTCCAAATGTGTTATCCTAGCCCCTTTATATGTACTCCCAGACTCCAAGTGAGTTACCATAGCCCCTTTATAAGTACTCCCTGACCACAAGGGAGTTACCCTAGCCCCTTTATAAGTACACCCTGGCCCCAAGTGAGTTACCCTGGTCCCATATAAGTACTCCCTGACCCCAAGTGAGTTACCCTAGCCCCTTTATAAGTACTCCCTGACCCCAAGTGTGTTATCCTAGCCCCTTTATATGTACTCCCAGATTCCAAATGAGTTACCCTACCCGCTTTATATGTACTCCCTGACCCCAATTGAGCTACCCTAGTCCCATATAAGTACTCCCTGACCCCAAGTGAGTTACCATATCACCTTTATAAGTTCTCCTTGACCCCAAATGTGTTATCCTAACCCCTATATATGTACTCTCTGACCGCAAGTAAGTTACCCTAGTCCCATAGTAGTACTCCCTGACCCCAAGTGAGTTACCCTAGCCCCTTTATAAGTACCCCCTGACCCCAAGTGTGTTATCCTAGCCCCTTTATATGTACTCCCAGATTCCAAATGAGTTACCCTAGCCGCTTTATATGTACTCCCTGACCCCAAGTGAGTTACCCTAGCCCCTTTATATGTACTCCCTGACCCCAAGTGAGTTACCCTAGCCCCCTTTATAAGTACTCCCTTATCCCAAGTGAGTTACCATATCCCATTTATAAGTACTCCCTGACCCCAAGTTAGTTATCCTATCCCCTTTATATGTACTCTCTGACCGCAAGTGAGTTACCCTGGTCCCATAGTAGTACTCCCTGACCTCAAGTGAGTTAACATAGCCCCTTTATATGTACTCCCTGACCCTAAGTGAGTTACCCTAGCCCCTTTATAAATACTCCCTGACCCCAAGTGTGTTATCCTAGCCCCTTTATATGTACTCCCAGGCTCCAAATGAGTTACCCTAGCCCATTTATAAGTACTCACTGACCTTAAGTGAGTTACCCTAGTCCCATAGTAGTACTCCCTGACCCCAAGTGAGTTACCATATCACCTTTATAAGTACTCCCTGACCTCAAGTGAGTTATCCTAGCCCCTTTATATGTACTCTCTGACCGCAAGTGAGTTACCCTGGTCCCATAGTAGTACTCCCTGACCCCAAGTGAGTTACCATAGACCCTTTATATGTACTCCCTGACCACAAGTGAGTTTCCATAGACCCTTTATATGTACTCCCTGACCCCAAGTGAGTAACCATATCACCTTTATAAGTTCTCGTTGACCCCAAGTGTGTTATCCTAGCCCCTAAATATGTACACTCTGACCGCAAGTAAGTTACCCTAGTCCCATAGTAGTACTCCCTGACCCTAAGTGAGTTACCCTAGCCCCTTTATAAGTACACCCTGGTCCCAAGTGAGTTACCCTGGTCCCATATAAGTACTCCCTGACCCCAAGTGAGTTACCATAGCCCCTTTATAAGTACTCCCTAACCCCAAGTGAGTTACCCTTGTCCCATAGAAGTACTTCCTGACCCCAAGTGAGTTACCATAGCCCACTTATAACTACTCCCTGACCCCAAGTGAGTTATCCCAGCCCCTTTATATGTACTCTCTGACCGAAGTGAGTTAATCTAACCCCTTTATTAGTACTCCCTGACCCCAAGTGAGTTACCATAGCCCCTTTATATGTACTCTCTGGCGGCAAGTGAATTACTCTAGTCCCATAGAAGTACTCCCTGACCCCAAGTGAGTTACCATAGCCCCTTTATAACTACTCACTGACCCCAAGTGAGTTGCCATAGCCCCTTTATATGTACTCCCTGACCCCAAGTGAGTTACCCTAGCCGCTTTATAAGTACTCCCTGACCCCAAGTGAGTTACCATATCACCTTTATAAGTTCTCCTTGACCCCAAGTGTGTTATCCTAGCCCCTATATATGTACTCTCTGACCGCAAGTAAGTTACCCTAGTCCCATAGTAGTACTCCCTGACCCCAAGTGAGTTACCATAGCCCCTTTATATGTACTCCCTGACCCCAAGTGAGTTACCCTAGCCCCTTTATAAGTACACCCTGGTCCCAAGTGAGTTACCCTGGTCCCATAGTAGTACTCCCTGACCCCAAGTGAGTTACCATAGACCCTTTATATGTACTCCCTGACCCCAAGTGAGTTTCCATAGACCCTTTATATGTACTCCCCGACCGCAAGTGAGTTACCCTAGCCCCTTTATAAGTACACCCTGGCCCCAAGTGAGTTACCCTGGTCCCATATAAGTACTTCCTGACCCCAAGTGAGTTACCCTAGCCCCTTTATAAGTACTCCCTGACCCCAAGTGTGTTATCCTAGCCCCTTTATATGTACTCCCAGATTCCAAATGAGTTACCCTACCCGCTTTATATGTACTCCCTGACCCCAATTGAGTTACCCTAGTCCCATATAAGTACTCCCTGACCCCAAGTGATTTACCATATCACCTTTATAAGTACTCCCTGACCTCAAGTGAGTTATCCTAGCCCCTTTATATGTACTCTCTGACCGCAAGTGAGTTACCCTGGTCCCATAGTAGTACTCCCTGACCCCAAGTGAGTTACCATAGACCCTTTATATGTACTCCCTGACCACAAGTGAGTTTCCATAGACCCTTTATATGTACTCCCTGACCCCAAGTGAGTTACCATATCACCTTTATAAGTACTCCTTGACCCCAAGTGTGTTATCCTAGCCCCTAAATATGTACACTCTGACCGCAAGTAAGTTACCCTAGTCCCATAGTAGTACTCCCTGACCCTAAGTGAGTTACCCTAGCCCCTTTATAAGTACACCCTGGTCCCAAGTGAGTTACCCTGGTCCCATATAAGTACTCCCTGACCCCAAGTGAGTTACCATATCACCTTTATAAGTACTCCCTGACCTCAAGTGAGTTATCCTAGCCCCTTTATATGTACTCTCTGACCGCAAGTGAGTTACCCTGGTCCCATAGTAGTACTCCCTGACCCCAAGTGAGTTACCATAGACCCTTTATATGTACTCCCTGACCACAAGTGAGTTTCCATAGACCCTTTATATGTACTCCCTGACCCCAAGTGAGTTACCATATCACCTTTATAAGTACTCCCTGACCCCAAGTGAGTTATCCTAGCCCCTTTATATGTACTCTCTGACTCCAAATGAGTTACCCTAGCCCATTTATAAATACTCACTGACCCCAAGTGAGTTACCCTAGTCCCATATTAGTACTCCCTGACCCCAAGTGAGTTACCATAGCCCCTTTATATGTACTCCCTGACCCCAAGTGAGTTACCCTAGCCCCTTTATAAGTACTCCCTGACCCCAAGTGAGTTACCATTTCACCTTTATAAGTACTCCCTGATCCCAAGTGAGTTATCCTAGCCCCTTTATATGTACTCACTGACCGCAAGTGAGTTACCCTGGTCCCATAGTAGTACTCCCTGACCCCAAGTGAGTTGCCATAGCCCCTTTATATGTACTCCCTGACCACAAGTGAGTTACCCTAGCCGCTTTATAAGTACTCCCTGACCCCAAGTGAGTAACCATATCACCTTTATAAGTTCTCCTTGACCCCAAGTGTGTTATCCTAGCCCCTATATATGTACACTCTGACCGCAAGTAAGTTACCCTAGTCCCATAGTAGTACTCCCTGACCCTAAGTGAGTTACCCTAGCCCCTTTATAAGTACACCCTGGTCCCAAGTGAGTTACCCTGGTCCCATATAAGTACTCCCTGACCCCAAGTGAGTTACCCTGGTCCCATATAAGTACTCCCTGACACCAAGTGAGTTACCATATCAACTTTATATGTTCTCCCTGACCCCAAGTGAGTTATCCTAGCCCCTTTATATGTACTCTCTGACTCCAAATGAGTTACCCTAGCCCATTTATAAGTACTCACTGACCCCAAGTGAGTTACCCTAGTCCCATATTAGTACTCCCTGACCCCAAGTGAGTTACCATAGCCCCTTTATATGTACTCCCTGACCCCAAGTGAGTTACCCTAGCCCCTTTATAAGTACTCCCTGTCCCCAAGTGAGTTACCATTTCACCTTTATAAGTACTCCCTGATCCCAAGTGAGTTATCCTAGCCCCTTTATATGTACTCACTGACCGCAAGTGAATTACCCTGGTCCCATAGTAGTACTCCCTGACCCCAAGTGAGTTACCATAGCCCCTTTATAAGTACTCCCTGACCCCAAGGGAGTTACCCTATCCCCTTTAAAAGTACACCCTGGCCCTAAGTGAGTTACCCTGGTCCCATATAAGTACTCCCTGACCCCAAGTGTGTTATCCTAGCCCCTTTATATGTACTCCCAGACCCCAAGTGAATTACCCCAGCCCCTTTATAAGTACACCCTGGCCCCAAGTGAGTTACCCTGGTCCCATAAAAGTACTCCCTGACCCCAATTGAGTTACCCTAGTCCCATATAAGTACTCCCTGACCCCAAGTGAGTTACCATATCACCTTTATAAGTTCTCCTTGACTCCAAGTGAGTTACCATAGCCCCTTTATAAGTACTCCCTGACCCCAAGTGTGTTATCCTAGCCCCTTTATATGTACTCCCAGATTCCAAATGAGTTACCCTAGCCCCTTTATAAGTACTCCCTGACCCCAAGTGAGTTACCCTAGCCCCTTTATAAGTACTCTCTGACCGCAAGTGAGTTACCCTGGTTCCATAGTAGTACTCCCTGACCCCAAGTGAGTTACCGTAGCCCCTTTATAAGTACACCCTGGCCCCAAGTGAGTTACCCTTGTCCCATATAAGTACTCCCTGACCCCAAGTGAGTTACCCTAGCCCCTTTATAAGTACTCCCTGACCCCAAGTGTGTTATCCTAGCCCCTTTATATGTACTCCCAGATTCCTCATGAGTTACCCTAGCCGCTTCATATGTACTCCCTGACCCCAAGTGAGTTACCCTAGCCCCTTTATAAGTACTCCCTGACCCCAAGTGAGTTACCGTAGCCCCTTTATATGTACTCTCTGACCGCAAGTGAATTACCCTAGTCCCATAGTAGTACTCACTGACCCCAAGAGAGTTACCCTAGCCCCTATATAAGTACTCCCTGACCCCAATTGAGTTACCCTAGTCCCATATAAGTACTCCCTGACCCCAAGTGAGTTACCATATCACCTTTATAAGTTCTCCTTGACTCCAAGTGAGTTACCATAGCCCCTTTATAAGTACTCCCTGACCCCAAGTGTGTTATCCTAGCCCCTTTATATGTACTCCCAGATTCCAAATGAGTTACCCTAGCCCCTTTATAAGTACTCCCTGACCCCAAGGGAGTTACCGTAGCCCCTTTATAAGTACACCCTGGCCCCAAGTGAGTTACCCTTGTCCCATATAAGTACTCCCTGACCCCAAGTGAGTTACCCTAGCCCCTTTATAAGTACTCCCTGACCCCAAGTGTGTTATCCTAGCCCCTTTATATGTACTCCCAGATTCCTCATGAGTTACCCTAGCCGCTTTATATGTACTCCCTGACCCCAAGTGAGTTACCCTAGCCCCTTTATAAGTACTCCCTGACCCCAAGTGAGTTACCGTAGCCCCTATATAAGTACTCCCTGACCCCAAGTGTGTTATCCTAGCCCCTTTATATGTACTCCCAGATTCCAAATGAGTTACCCTAGCCCCTTTATAAGTACTCTCTGACCCCAAGGGAGTTACCGTAGCCCCTTTATAAGTACACCCTGACCCCAAGAGAGTTACCCTAGCCCCTATATAAGTACTCCCTGACCCCAATTGAGTTACCCTAGTCCCATATAAGTACTCCCTGACCCCAAGTGAGTTACCATAGCCCCTTTACAAGTACTCCCTGGCCCCAAGTGAGTTACCCTAGCCCCATTATATGTACTCTCTGACCGTAAGTGAGTTACCCTAGTCCCATAAATGTACTCCCTGACCCCAAGTGAGTTACCCTAGTCCCATAGTAGTACTCCCTGAGCCCAAGTGAGTTACCCTAGTCCCATATAAGTACTCCCTGACCCCAAGTGAGTTATCCTAGCCCCTTTATATGTACTCTCTGACCGTAAGTGAGTTACCCTAGTCCCATAAATGTACTCCCTGACCCCAAGTGAGTTACCCTAGTCCCATAGTAGTACTCCCTGAGCCCAAGTGAGTTACCCTAGTCCCATATAAGTACTCCCTGACCCCAAGTGAGTTACCATAGCCCCTTTATAAGTACTCCCTGACCCCAAGGGAGTTACCCTATCCACTTTAAAAGTACACCCTGGCCCAAAGTGAGTTACCCTGGTCCCATATAAGTACTCCCTGAACCCAAGTGAGTTACCTAGTCCCATAGAAGTACTCTCTGACCGCAAGTGAGTTACCCTATCCCCTTTATAAGTACTCCCTGACTCCAAGTGTGTTATCCTAGCCCCTTTATAAGTACTCCCTGACCCCAAGTGTGTTATCCTAGCCCCTTTATATGTACTCCCAGACCCCAAGTGAGTTACCCCAGCCCCTTTATAAGTACACCCTGGCCCCAAGTGAGTTACCTTGGTCCCATAAAAGTACTCCCTGACCCCAAGTGAGTTACCCTAGTCCCATAGAAGTACTCTCTGACCGCAAGTGAGTTACCCTATCCCCTTTATAAGTACTCCCTGACTCCAAATGTGTTATCCTAGCCCCTTTATATGTACTCCCAGACTCCAAGTGAGTTACCATAGCCCCTTTATAAGTACTCCCTGACCCCAAGGGAGTTACCCTAGCCCCTTTATAAGTACACCCTGGCCCCAAGTGAGTTACCCTGGTCCCATATAAGTACTCCCTGACCCCAAGTGAGTTACCCTAGCCCCTTTATAAGTACTCCCTGACCCCAAGTGTGTTATCCTAGCCCCTTTATATGTACTCCCAGGCTCCAAATGAGTTACCCTAGCCCATTTATAAGTACTCACTGACCCCAAGTGAGTTACCCTAGTCCCATAGTAGTACTCCCTGACCCCAAGTGAGTTACCATAGCCCCTTTATATGTATTCCCTGACCCCAAGTGAGTTACCCTAGCCCCTTTATAAGTACTCCCTGACCCCAAGTGAGTTACCATATCACCTTTATAAGTACTCCCTGACCTCAAGTGAGTTATCCTAGCCCCTTTATATGTACTCTCTGACCGCAAGTGAGTTACCCTGGTCCCATAGTAGTACTCCCTCACCCCAAGTGAGTTACCATAGACCCTTTATATGTACTCCCTGACCACAAGTGAGTTTCCATAGACCCTTTATATGTACTCCCTGACCCCAAGTGAGTAACCATATCACCTTTATAAGTTTTCCTTGACCATAAGTGTGTTATCCTAGCCCCTATATATGTACACTCTGACCGCAAGTAAGTTACCCTAGTCCCATAGTAGTACTCCCTGACCCTAAGTGAGTTACCCTAGCCCCTTTATAAGTACACCCTGGTCCCAAGTGAGTTACCCTGGTCCCATATAAGTCTCCCTGACCCCAAGTGAGTTACCCTAGTCCCATATAAGTACTCCCTGACCCCAAGTGAGTTACCATATCAACTTTATAAGTTCTCCCTGACCCCAAGTGAGTTATCATAGCCCCTTTATATGTACTCTCTGACTCCAAATGAGTTACCCTAGCCCATTTATAAGTACTCACTGACCCCAAGTGAGTTACCCTAGTCCCATATTAGTACTCCCTGACCCCAAGTGAGTTACCATAGCCCCTTTATATGTACTCCCTGACCCCAAGTGAGTTACCCTAGCCCCTTTATAAGTACTCCCTGACCCCAAGTGAGTTACCATTTCACCTTTATAAGTACTCCCTGATCCCAAGTGTGTTATCCTAGCCCCTTTATATGTACTACCAGATTCCACATGAGTTACCCTAGCCGCTTTATATGTACTCCCTGACCCCAAGTGAGTTAACCTAGCCCCTTTATAAGTACTCCCTGACCCCAAGTGAGTTACCGTAGCCCCTTTATATGTACTCTCTGACCGCAAGTGAATTACCCTAGTCCCATAGTAGTACTCACTGACCCCAAGAGAGTTACCCTAGCCCCTATATAAGTACTCCCTGACCCCAAGTGAGTTACCCTAGTCCCATAAAAGTACTCCCTGACCCCAAGTGAGTTATCCTAGCCCCTTATATGTACTCTCTAACCGCAAGTGAGTTAATCTAACCCCTTTATTAGTACTCCCTGACCCCAAGTGTGTTACCCTAGTCTCATATAAGTACTCCCTGACCCCAAGTGAGTTACCATAGCCCCTTTACAAGTACTCCCTGGCCCCAAGTGAGTTACCCTAGCCCCATTATATGTACTCTCTGACCGTAAGTGAGTTACCCTAGTCCCATAAAAGTACTCCCTGACCCCAAGTGAGTTACCCTAGTCCCATAGTAGTACTCCCTGAGCCCAAGTGAGTTACCCTAGTCCCATATAAGTACTCCCTGACCCCAAGTGAGTTATCCTAGCCCCTATATATGTACTCTCTGACCGCAAGTGAGTTATGCAAACCCCTTTATAAGTTCTCACTGATCCCAAGTGAGTTATCCTAGCCCCTTTATATGTACTCTCTGACCGCAAGTAAGTTACCCTAGTCCCATAAATGTACTCCCTGACCCCAAGTTAGTTTTCCTAGCCCCTTTATATGTACTCTCTAACCGCAAGTAAGTTAGCCTATTCCCATAGTAGTACTCCCTCACCCCAAGTGAGTTACCATAGCCCCTTTATAAGTACTCCCTAACCCCAAGTGAGTTACCCTAGTCCCATAGAAGTACTCTCTGACCGCAAGTGAGTTATCCTAGCCCCTTTATATGTACTCCCAGACCCCAAGTGAGTTACCCTAGTCCCATATAAGTACTCCCTGACCCCAAGTGAGTTACCATAGCCCCTTTATAAGTACTCCCTGACCCCAAGGGAGTTACCCTATCCCCTTTAAAAGTACACCCTGGCCCAAAATGAGTTACCCTGGTCCCATATAAGTACTCCCTGAACCCAAGTGAGTTACCTAGTCCCATAGAAGTACTCTCTGACCGCAAGTGAGTTACCCTATCCCCTTTATAAGTACTCCCTGACTCCAAGTGTGTTATCCTAGCCCCTTTATAAGTACTCCCTGACCCCAAGTGTGTTATCCTAGCCCCTTTATATGTACTCCCAGACCCCAAGTGAGTTACCCCAGCCCCTTTATAAGTACACCCTGGCCCCAAGTGAGTTACCTTGGTCCCATAAAAGTACTCCCTGACCCCAAGTGAGTTACCCTAGTCCCATAGAAGTACTCTCTGACCGCAAGTGAGTTACCCTATCCCCTTTATAAGTACTCCCTGACTCCAAATGTGTTATCCTAGCCCCTTTATATGTACTCCCAGACTCCAAGTGAGTTACCATAGCCCCTTTATAAGTACTCCCTGACCCCAAGGGAGTTACCCTAGCCCCTTTATAAGTACACCCTGGCCCCAAGTGAGTTACCCTGGTCCCATATAAGTACTCCCTGACCCCAAGTGAGTTACCCTAGCCCCTTTATAAGTACTCCCTGACCCCAAGTGTGTTATCCTAGCCCCTTTATATGTACTCCCAGGCTCCAAATGAGTTACCCTAGCCCATTTATAAGTACTCACTGACCCCAAGTGAGTTACCCTAGTCCCATAGTAGTACTCCCTGACCCCAAGTGAGTTACCATAGCCCCTTTATATGTATTCCCTGACCCCAAGTGAGTTACCCTAGCCCCTTTATAAGTACTCCCTGACCCCAAGTGAGTTACCATATCACCTTTATAAGTACTCCCTGACCTCAAGTGAGTTATCCTAGCCCCTTTATATGTACTCTCTGACCGCAAGTAAGTTACCCTAGTCCCATAGTAGTACTCCCTGACCCTAAGTGAGTTACCCTAGCCCCTTTATAAGTACACCCTGGTCCCAAGTGAGTTACCCTGGTCCCATATAAGTCTCCCTGACCCCAAGTGAGTTACCCTAGTCCCATATAAGTACTCCCTGACCCCAAGTGAGTTACCATATCAACTTTATAAGTTCTCCCTGACCCCAAGTGAGTTATCATAGCCCCTTTATATGTACTCTCTGACTCCAAATGAGTTACCCTAGCCCATTTATAAGTACTCACTGACCCCAAGTGAGTTACCCTAGTCCCATATTAGTACTCCCTGACCCCAAGTGAGTTACCATAGCCCCTTTATATGTACTCCCTGACCCCAAGTGAGTTACCCTAGCCCCTTTATAAGTACTCCCTGACCCCAAGTGAGTTACCATTTCACCTTTATAAGTACTCCCTGATCCCAAGTGTGTTATCCTAGCCCCTTTATATGTACTACCAGATTCCACATGAGTTACCCTAGCCGCTTTATATGTACTCCCTGACCCCAAGTGAGTTAACCTAGCCCCTTTATAAGTACTCCCTGACCCCAAGTGAGTTACCGTAGCCCCTTTATATGTACTCTCTGACCGCAAGTGAATTACCCTAGTCCCATAGTAGTACTCACTGACCCCAAGAGAGTTACCCTAGCCCCTATATAAGTACTCCCTGACCCCAAGTGAGTTACCCTAGTCCCATAAAAGTACTCCCTGACCCCAAGTGAGTTATCCTAGCCCCTTATATGTACTCTCTAACCGCAAGTGAGTTAATCTAACCCCTTTATTAGTACTCCCTGACCCCAAGTGTGTTACCCTAGTCTCATATAAGTACTCCCTGACCCCAAGTGAGTTACCATAGCCCCTTTACAAGTACTCCCTGGCCCCAAGTGAGTTACCCTAGCCCCATTATATGTACTCTCTGACCGTAAGTGAGTTACCCTAGTCCCATAAAAGTACTCCCTGACCCCAAGTGAGTTACCCTAGTCCCATAGTAGTACTCCCTGAGCCCAAGTGAGTTACCCTAGTCCCATATAAGTACTCCCTGACCCCAAGTGAGTTATCCTAGCCCCTATATATGTACTCTCTGACCGCAAGTGAGTTATGCAAACCCCTTTATAAGTTCTCACTGATCCCAAGTGAGTTATCCTAGCCCCTTTATATGTACTCTCTGACCGCAAGTAAGTTACCCTAGTCCCATAAATGTACTCCCTGACCCCAAGTTAGTTTTCCTAGCCCCTTTATATGTACTCTCTAACCGCAAGTAAGTTAGCCTATTCCCATAGTAGTACTCCCTCACCCCAAGTGAGTTACCATAGCCCCTTTATAAGTACTCCCTAACCCCAAGTGAGTTACCCTAGTCCCATAGAAGTACTCTCTGACCGCAAGTGAGTTATCCTAGCCCCTTTATATGTACTCCCAGACCCCAAGTGAGTTACCCTAGTCCCATAGAAGTACTTCCTGACCCCAAGTGAGTTACCATAGCCCACTTATAAGTACTCCCTGACCCCAAGTGAGTTATCCCAGCCCCTTTATATGTACTCTCTGACCGAAGTGAGTTAATCTAACCCCTTTATTAGTACTCCCTGACCCCAAGTGTGTTACCCTATTCTCATATAAGTACTCCCTGACCCCAAGTGAGTTACCATAGCCCCTTTATATGTACTCTCTGGCGGCAAGTGAGTTACTCTAGTCCCATAGAGGTACTCCCTGACCCCAAGTGAGTTACCATAGCCCCTTTATAAGTACTCACTGACCCCAAGTGAGTTGCCATAGCCGCTTTATAAGTACTCCCTGACCCCAAGTGAGTTACCATATCACCTTTATAAGTTCTCCTTGACCCCAAGTGTGTTATCCTAGCCCCTATATATGTACTCTCTGACCGCAAGTAAGTTACCCTAGTCCCATAGTAGTACTCCCTGACCCCAAGTGAGTTACCCTAGCCCATTTATAAGTACTCACTGACCCCAAGTGAGTTACCCTAGTCCCATAGTAGTACTCCCTGACCCCAAGTGAGTTACCATAGCCCCTTTATATGTACTCCCTGACCCCAAGTGAGTTACCCTAGCCCCTTTATAAGTACTCCCTGACCCCAAGTGAGTTACCATTTCACCTTTATAAGTACTCCCTAATCCCAAGTGAGTTATCCTAGCCCCTTTATATGTACTCACTGACCGCAAGTGAGTTACCCTGGTCCCATAGTAGTACTCTCTGACCCCAAGTGAGTTACCCTAGCCCCTTTATATGTACTCTCTGACCGCAAGTGAGTTACCCTGGTTCCATAGTAGTACTCCCTGACCCCAAGTGAGTTGCCATAGCCCCTTTATATGTACTCCCTGACCCCAAGTGAGTTACCCTAGCCGCTTTATAAGTACTCCCTGACCCCAAGTGAGTAACCATATCACCTTTATAAGTTCTCCTTGACCCCAAGTGTGTTATCCTAGCCCCTATATATGTACACTCTGACCGCAAGTAAGTTACCCTAGTCCCATAGTAGTACTCCCTGACCCTAAGTGAGTTACCCTAGCCCCTTTATAAGTACACCCTGGTCCCAAGTGAGTTACCCTGGTCCCATATAAGTACTCCCTGACCCCAAGTGAGTTACCCTAGTCCCATATAAGTTTTCCCTGACCCCAAGTGAGTTACCATATCCACTTTATAAGTTCTCCCTGACCCCAAGTGAGTTATCCTAGCCCCTTTATATGTACTCTCTGACTCCAAATGAGTTACCCTAGCCCATTTATAAGTACTCACTGACCCCAAGTGAGTTACCCTAGTCCCATATTAGTACTCCCTGACCCCAAGTGAGTTACCATAGCCCCTTTATATGTACTCCCTGACCCCAAGTGAGTACCCTAGCCCCTTTATAAGTACTCCCTGACCCCAAGTGAGTTACCATTTCACCTTTATAAGTACTCCCTGATCCTAAGTGAGTTATCCTAGCCCCTTTATATGTACTCACTGACCGCAAGTGAGTTACCCTGGTCCCATAGTAGTACTCCCTGACCCCAAGTGAGTTACCATAGCCCCTTTATAAGTACTCCCTGACCCCAAGGGAGTTACCCTATCCTCTTTAAAAGTACACCCTGGCCCAAATTGAGTTACCCTGGTCCCATATAAGTACTCCCTGACCCCAAGTGAGTTACCTAGTCCCATAGAAGTACTCTCTGACCGCAAGTGAGTTACCCTATCCCCTTTATAAGTACTCCCTGACTCCAAATGTGTTATCCTAGCCCCTTTATATGTACTCCCAGACTCCAAGTGAGTTACCATAGCCCCTTTATAAGTACTCCCTGACCCCAAGGGAGTTACCCTAGCCCCTTTATAAGTACACCCTGGCCCCAAGTGAGTTACCCTGGTCCCATATAAGTACTCCCTGACCCCAAGTGAGTTACCCTAGCCCCTTTATAAGTACTCCCTGACCCCAAGTGTGTTATCCTAGCCCCTTTATATGTACTACCAGATTCCACATGAGTTACCCTAGCCGCTTTATATGTACTCCCTGACCCCAAGTGAGTTAACCTAGCCCCTTTATAAGTACTCCCTGACCCCAAGTGAGTTACCGTAGCCCCTTTATATGTACTCTCTGACCGCAAGTGAATTACCCTAGTCCCATAGTAGTACTCACTGACCCCAAGAGAGTTACCCTAGCCCCTATATAAGTACTCCCTGACCCCAAGTGAGTTACCCAAGTCCCATAAAAGTACTCCCTGACCCCAAGTGAGTTATCCTAGCCCCTTATATGTACTCTCTAACCGCAAGTGAGTTAATCTAACCCCTTTATTAGTACTCCCTGACCCCAAGTGAGTTACCATAGCCCCTTTACAAGTACTCCCTGGCCCCAAGTGAGTTACCCTAGCCCCATTATATGTACTCTCTGACCGTAAGTGAGTTACCCTAGTCCCATAAAAGTACTCCCTGACCCCAAGTGAGTTACCCTAGTCCCATAGTAGTACTCCCTGAGCCCAAGTGAGTTACCCTAGTCCCATATAAGTACTCCCTGACCCCAAGTGAGTTATCCTAGCCCCTATATATGTACTCTCTGACCGCAAGTGAGTTATGCAAACCCCTTTATAAGTTCTCACTGATCCCAAGTGAGTTATCCTAGCCCCTTTATATGTACTCTCTGACCGCAAGTAAGTTACCCTAGTCCCATAAATGTACTCCCTGACCCCAAGTTAGTTTTCCTAGCCCCTTTATATGTACTCTCTAACCGCAAGTAAGTTAGCCTATTCCCATAGTAGTACTCCCTCACCCCAAGTGAGTTACCATAGCCCCTTTATAAGTACTCCCTAACCCCAAGTGAGTTACCCTAGTCCCATAGAAGTACTCTCTGACCGCAAGTGAGTTATCCTAGCCCCTTTATATGTACTCCCAGACCCCAAGTGAGTTACCCTAGTCCCATAGAAGTACTTCCTGACCCCAAGTGAGTTACCATAGCCCACTTATAAGTACTCCCTGACCCCAAGTGAGTTATCCCAGCCCCTTTATATGTACTCTCTGACCGAAGTGAGTTAATCTAACCCCTTTATTAGTACTCCCTGACCCCAAGTGTGTTACCCTATTCTCATATAAGTACTCCCTGACCCCAAGTGAGTTACCATAGCCCCTTTATATGTACTCTCTGGCGGCAAGTGAGTTACTCTAGTCCCATAGAGGTACTCCCTGACCCCAAGTGAGTTACCATAGCCCCTTTATAAGTACTCACTGACCCCAAGTGAGTTGCCATAGCCGCTTTATAAGTACTCCCTGACCCCAAGTGAGTTACCATATCACCTTTATAAGTTCTCCTTGACCCCAAGTGTGTTATCCTAGCCCCTATATATGTACTCTCTGACCGCAAGTAAGTTACCCTAGTCCCATAGTAGTACTCCCTGACCCCAAGTGAGTTACCATAGCCCCTTTATATGTACTCCCTGACCCCAAGTGAGTTACCCTAGCCCCTTTATAAGTACTCCCTGACCCCAAGTGTGTTATCCTAGCCCCTTTATATGTACTCCCAGATTCCAAATGAGTTACCCTAGCCGCTTTATATGTACTCCCTGACCTCAAGTGAGTTACCCTAGCCCCTTTATATGTACTCCCTGACCCCAAGTGAGTTACCCTAGCCCCCTTTATAAGTACTCCCTTATCCCAAGTGAGTTACCATATCCCATTTATAAGTACTCCCTGACCCCAAGTTAGTTATCCTATCCCCTTTATATGTACTCTCTGACCGCAAGTGAGTTACCCTGGTCCCATAGTAGTACTCCCTGACCTCAAGTGAGTTAACATAGCCCCTTTATATGTACTCCCTGACCCCAAGTGAGTTACCCTAGCCCCTTTATAAACACTCCCTTACCCCAAGTGTGTTATCCTAGCCCCTTTATATGTACTCCCAGGCTCCAAATGAGTTACCCTAGCCCATTTATAAGTACTCACTGACCCCAAGTGAGTTACCCTAGTCCCATAGTAGTACTCCCTGACCCCAAGTGAGTTACCATAGCCCCTTTATATGTACTCCCTGACCCCAAGTGAGTTACCCTAGCCCCTTTATAAGTACTCCCTGACCCCAAGTGAGTTACCATTTCACCTTTATAAGTACTCCCTAATCCCAAGTGAGTTATCCTAGCCCCTTTATATGTACTCACTGACCGCAAGTGAGTTACCCTGGTCCCATAGTAGTACTCTCTGACCCCAAGTGAGTTACCCTAGCCCCTTTATATGTACTCTCTGACCGCAAGTGAGTTACCCTGGTTCCATAGTAGTACTCCCTGACCCCAAGTGAGTTGCCATAGCCCCTTTATATGTACTCCCTGACCCCAAGTGAGTTACCCTAGCCGCTTTATAAGTACTCCCTGACCCCAAGTGAGTAACCATATCACCTTTATAAGTTCTCCTTGACCCCAAGTGTGTTATCCTAGCCCCTATATATGTACACTCTGACCGCAAGTAAGTTACCCTAGTCCCATAGTAGTACTCCCTGACCCTAAGTGAGTTACCCTAGCCCCATTATAAGTACACCCTGGTCCCAAGTGAGTTACCCTGGTCCCATATAAGTACTCCCTGACCCCAAGTGAGTTACCCTAGTCCCATATAAGTTTTCCCTGACCCCAAGTGAGTTACCATATCCACTTTATAAGTTCTCCCTGACCCCAAGTGAGTTATCCTAGCCCCTTTATATGTACTCTCTGACTCCAAATGAGTTACCCTAGCCCATTTATAAGTACTCACTGACCCCAAGTGAGTTACCCTAGTCCCATATTAGTACTCCCTGACCCCAAGTGAGTTACCATAGCCCCTTTATATGTACTCCCTGACCCCAAGTGAGTACCCTAGCCCCTTTATAAGTACTCCCTGACCCCAAGTGAGTTACCATTTCACCTTTATAAGTACTCCCTGATCCTAAGTGAGTTATCCTAGCCCCTTTATATGTACTCACTGACCGCAAGTGAGTTACCCTGGTCCCATAGTAGTACTCCCTGACCCCAAGTGAGTTACCATAGCCCCTTTATAAGTACTCCCTGACCCCAAGGGAGTTACCCTATCCTCTTTAAAAGTACACCCTGGCCCAAATTGAGTTACCCTGGTCCCATATAAGTACTCCCTGACCCCAAGTGAGTTACCTAGTCCCATAGAAGTACTCTCTGACCGCAAGTGAGTTACACTATCCCCTTTATAAGTACTCCCTGACTCCAAGTGTGTTATCCTAGCCCCTTTATAAGTACTCCCTGACCCCAAGTGTGTTATCCTAGCCCCTTTATATGTACTCCCAGACCCCAAGTGAGTTACCCCAGCCCCTTTATAAGTACACCCTGGCCCCAAGTGAGTTACCTTGGTCCCATAAAAGTACTCCCTGACCCCAAGTGAGTTACCCTAGTCCCATAGAAGTACTCTCTGACCGCAAGTGAGTTACCCTATCCCCTTTATAAGTACTCCCTGACTCCAAATGTGTTATCCTAGCCCCTTTATATGTACTCCCAGACTCCAAGTGAGTTACCATAGCCCCTTTATAAGTACTCCCTGACCCCAAGGGAGTTACCCTAGCCCCTTTATAAGTACACCCTGGCCCCAAGTGAGTTACCCTGGTCCCATATAAGTACTCCCTGACCCCAAGTGAGTTACCCTAGCCCCTTTATAAGTACTCCCTGACCCCAAGTGTGTTATCCTAGCCCCTTTATATGTACTCCCAGATTCCAAATGAGTTACCCTACCCGCTTTATATGTACTCCCTGACCCCAATTGAGTTACCCTAGTCCCATATAAGTACTCCCTGACCCCAAGTGAGTTACCTTATCACCTTTATAAGTTCTCCTTGACCCCAAGTGTGTTATCCTAACCCCTATATATGTACTCTCTGACCGCAAGTAAGTTACCCTAGTCCCATAGTAGTACTCCCTGACCCCAAGTGAGTTACCCTAGCCCCTTTATAAGTACTCCCTGACCCCAAGTGAGTTACCCTAGCCCCTTTATAAGTACTCCCTGACCCCAAGTGTGTTATCCTAGCCCCTTTATATGTACTCCCAGATTCCAAATGAGTTACCCTAGCCGCTTTATATGTACTCCCTGACCCCAAGTGAGTTACCCTAGCCCCTTTATATGTACTCCCTGACCCCAAGTGAGTTACCCTAGCCCCCTTTATAAGTACTCCCTTATCCCAAGTGAGTTACCATATCCCATTTATAAGTACTCCCTGACCCCAAGTTAGTTATCCTATCCCCTTTATATGTACTCTCTGACCGCAAGTGAGTTACCCTGGTCCCATAGTAGTACTCCCTGACCTCAAGTGAGTTAACATAGCCCCTTTATATGTACTCCCTGACCCTAAGTGAGTTACCCTAGCCCCTTTATAAATACTCCCTGACCCCAAGTGTGTTATCCTAGCCCCTTTATATGTACTCCCAGGCTCCAAATGAGTTACCCTAGCCCATTTATAAGTACTCACTGACCCCAAGTGAGTTACCCTAGTCCCATAGTAGTACTCCCTGACCCCAAGTGAGTTACCATATCACCTTTATAAGTACTCCCTGACCTCAAGTGAGTTATCCTAGCCCCTTTATATGTACTCTCTGACCGCAAGTGAGTTACCCTGGTCCCATAGTAGTACTCCCTGACCCCAAGTGAGTTACCATAGACCCTTTATATGTACTCCCTGACCACAAGTGAGTTTCCATAAACCCTTCATATGTACTCCCTGACCCCAAGTGAGTAACCATATCACCTTTATAAGTTCTCCTTGACCTCAAGTGTGTTATCCTAGCCCCTAAATATGTACACTCTGACCGCAAGTAAGTTACCCTAGTCCCATAGTAGTTCTCCCTGACCCCAAGTGAGTTATCCTAGCCCCTTTATATGTACTCTCTGACTCCAAATGAGTTACCCTAGCCCATTTATAAGTACTCACTGACCCCAAGTGAGTTACCCTAGTCCCATATTAGTACTCCCTGACCCCAAGTGAGTTACCATAGCCCCTTTATATGTACTCCCTGACCCCAAGTGAGTTACCCTAGCCCCTTTATTAGTACTCCCTGACCCCAAGTGAGTTATCCTAGCCCCTTTATATGTACTCTCTGACCGCAAGTGAGTTACCCTAGTCCCATATAAGTACTCCCTGACCCCAAGTGAGTTACCATATCACCTTTATAAGTACTCCCTGACCTCAAGTGAGTTATCCTAGCCCCTTTATATGTACTCTCTGACCGCAAGTGAGTTACCCTGGTCCCATAGTAGTACTCCCTGACCCCAAGTGAGTTACCCTAGCCCCTTTATAAGTACACCCTGGCCCCAAGTGAATTACCCTGGTCCCATATAAGTACTCCCTGACCCCAAGTGAGTTACCCTAGTCCCATATAAGTACACCCTGACCCCAAGTGAGTTACCATATCACCTTTATAAGTTCTCCCTGACCTCAAGTGAGTTATCCTAGCCCCTTTATATGTACTCTCTGACCGCAAGTGAGTTACTCTGGTCCCATAGTAGTACTCCCTGACCCCAAGTGAGTTACCCTAGCCCCTTTACAAGTACTCCCTGACCCCAAGTGAGTTATCCTAGCCCCATTATATGTACTCTCTGACCGTAAGTGAGTTACCCTAGTCCCATAAAAGTACTCCCTGACCCCAAGAGAGTTACCCTAGTCCCATAGTAGTACTCCCTGAGCCCAAGTGAGTTACCCTAGTCCCATATAAGTACTCCCTGACCCCAAGTGAGTTATCCTAGCCCCTTTATATGTACTCTCTGACCGCAAGTGAGTTATGCAAACCCCTTTATAAGTTCTCACTGATCCCAAGTGAGTTATCCTAGCCCCTTTATATGTACTCTCTGACCGCAAGTAAGTTAACCTAGTCCCATAAATGTACTCCCTGACCCCAAGTTAGTTATCCTAGCCCCTTTATATGTACTCTCTGACCGCAAGTAAGTTACCCTAGTCCCATAGTAGTACTCCCTGACCCCAAGTGAGTTACCATATCACCTTTATAAGTTCTCCCTGACCCCAAGTGAGTTATCCTAGCCCCTATATATGTACTCTCTGACCGCAAGTGCGTTACCCTGGTCCCATAGTAGTACTCCCTGACCCCAAGTGAGTTACCATAGACCCTTTATATGTACTCCCTGACCCCAAGTGAGTTTCCATAGACCCTTTATATGTACTCCCTAACCCCAAGTGAGTTACCCTGGTTCCATAGTAGTACTCTCTGACCCCAAGTGAGTTGCCATAGCCCCTTTATATGTACTCCCTGACCCCAAGTGAGTTACCCTAGCCGCTATATAAGTACTCCCTGACCCCAAGTGAGTAACCATATCACCTTTATAAGTTCTCCTTGACCCCAAGTGTGTTATCCTAGCCCCTATATATGTACACTCTGACCGTAAGTAAGTTACCCTAGTCCCATAGTAGTACTCCCTGACCCTAAGTGAGTTACCCTAGCCCCTTTATATGTACTCTCTGACCGCAAGTAAGTTACCCTGGTTCCATAGTAGTACTCCCTGACCCCAAGTGAGTTGCCATAGCCCCTTTATATGTACTTTCTGACCGCAAGTGAGTTACCCTGGTCCCATAGTAGTACTCCCTGACCCCAAGTGTGTTATCCTAGCCCCTTTATATGTACTCCCAGAACCCAAGTGAGTTACCCCAGCCCCTTTATAAGTACACCCTGGCCCCAAGTGAGTTACCCTGGTCCCATAAAAGTACTCCCTGACCCCAAGTGTGTTATCCTAGCCCCTTTATATGTACCCCCAGATTCCAAATGAGTTACCCTAGCCCCTTTGTAAGTACTCCCTGACCCCAAGGGAGTTACCCTAGCCCCTTTATAAGTACACCCTGGCCCCAAGTGAGTTACCCTTGTCCCATATAAGTACTCCCTGACCCCAAGTGAGTTACCCTAGCCCCTTTATAAGTACTCCCTGACCCCAAGTGTGTTATCCTAGCCCCTTTATATGTACTCCCAGATTCCACATGAGTTACCCTAGCCGCTTTATATGTACTCCCTGACCCCAAGAGAGTTACCCTAGCCCCTATATAAGTACCCCCTGACCCCAAGTGAGTTACCCTAGTCCCATAAAAGTACTCCCTGACCCCAAGTGAGTTACCTTAATCCCATAGAAGTACTTCCTGACCCTAAGTGAGTTACCATAGCCCTTTTATAAGTACTCCCTGACCCCAAGTGAGTTATCCTAGCCCCTTATATATACTCTCTAACCGCAAGTGAGTTAATCTAACCCCTTTATTAGTACTCCCTAACCCCAAGTGTGTTACCCTAGTCTCATATAAGTACTCCCTGACCCCAAGTGAGTTACCATAGCCCCTTTACAAGTACTCCCTGGCCCCAAGTGAGTTACCCTAGCCCCATTATATGTACTCTCTGACCGTAAGTGAGTTACCCTAGTCCCATAAAAGTACTCCCTGACCCCAAGTGAGTTACCCTAGTCCCATAGTAGTACTCCCTGAGCCCAAGTGAGTTACCCTAGTCCCATATAAGTACTCCCTGACCCCAAGTGAGTTATCCTAGCCCCTTTATATGTACTCTCTGACCGCAAGTGAGTTATGCAAACCCCTTTATAAGTTCTCACTGATCCCAAGTGAGTTATCCTAGCCCCTTTATATGTACTCTCTGACCGCAAGTAAGTTACCCTAGTCAAATAAATGTACTCCCTGACCCCAAGTTAGTTATCCTAGCCCCTTTATATGTACTCTCTAACCGCAAGTAAGTTAGCCTATTCCCATAGTAGTACTCCCTCACCCCAAGTGAGTTACCATAGCCCCTTTATAAGTACTCCCTAACCCCAAGTGAGTTACCCTAGTCCCATAGAAGTACTCTCTGACCGCAAGTGAGTTATCCTAGCCCCTTTATATGTACTCCCAGACCCCAAGTGAGTTACCCTAGTCCCATAGAAGTACTTCCTGACCCCAAGTGAGTTACCATAGCCCACTTATAAGTACTCCCTGACCCCAAGTGAGTTATCCCAGCCCCTTTATATGTACTCTCTGACCGAAGTGAGTTAATCTAACCCCTTTATTAGTACTCCCTGACCCCAAGTGTGTTACCCTATTCTCATATAAGTACTCCTTGACCCCAAGTGTGTTATCCTAGCCCCTATATATGTACTCTCTGACCGCAAGTAAGTTACCCTAGTCCCATAGTAGTACTCCCTGACCCCAAGTGAGTTACCATAGCCCCTTTATATGTACTCCCTGACCCCAAGTGAGTTACCCTAGCCCCTTTATAAGTACACCCTGGTCCCAAGTGAGTTACACTGGTCCCATATAAGTACTCCCTGACCCCAAGTGAGTTACCTTAGACCCATATAAGTACTCCCTGACCCCAAGTGAGTTACCATATCACCTTTATAAGTACTCCCTGACCTCAAGTGAGTTATCCTAGCCCCTTTATATGTACTCTCTGACCGCAAGTGAGTTACCCTGGTCCCATAGTCGTACTCCCTGACCCCAAGTGAGTTACCATAGACCCTTTATATGTACTCCCTGACCCCAAGTGAGTTTCCATAGACCCTTTATATGTACTCCCTGACCCCAAGTGAGTTACCGTAGCCCCTTTATATGTACTCTCTGACCGCAAGAGAATTACCCTAGTCCCATAGTAGTACTCCCTGACCCCACGTGAGTTACCATAGCCCCTTTACAAGTACTCCCTGACCCCAAGTGAGTTATCCTAGCCCCATTATATGTACTCTCTGACCGTAAGTGAGTTATCCTAGTCCCATAAAAGTACTCCCTGACCCCAAGAGAGTTACCCTAGTCCCATAGAAGTACTCTCTGACCGCAAGTGAGTTATCCTAGCCCCTTTATATGTACTCCCAGACCCCAAGTGAGTTACCCTAGTCCCATAGAAGTACTTCCTGACCCCAAGTGAGTTACCATAGCCCACTTATAAGTACTCCCTGACCCCAAGTGAGTTATCCCAGCCCCTTTATATGTACTCTCTGACCGAAGTGAGTTAATCTAACCCCTTTATTAGTACTCCCTGACCCCAAGTGTGTTACCCTATTCTCATATAAGTACTCCCTGACCCCAAGTGAGTTACCATAGCCTCTTTATATGTACTCTCTGGCGGCAAGTGAGCTACTCTAGTCCCATAGAAGTACTCCCTGACCCCAAGTGAGTTACCATAGCCCCTTTATAAGTACTCACTGACCCCAAGTGAGTTGCCATAGCCCCTTTATATGTACTCCCTGACCCCAAGTGAGTTACCCTAGCCGCTTTATAAGTACTCCCTGACCCCAAGTGAGTTACCATATCACCTTTATAAGTTCTCCTTGACCCCAAGTGTGTTATCCTAGCCCCTATATATGTACTCTCTGACCGCAAGTAAGTTACCCTAGTCCCATATAAGTACTCCCTGACCCCAAGTGAGTTACCATATCACCTTTATAAGTACTCCCTGACCTCAAGTGAGTTATCCTAGCCCCTTTATCTGTACTCTCTGACCGCAAGTGAGTTACCCTGGTCCCATAGTAGTACTCCCTGACCCCAAGTGAGTTACCATAGACCCATTATATGTACTCCCTGACCCCAAGTGAGTTTCCATAGGCCCTTTATATGTACTCCCTGACCCCAAGTGAGTTACCATAGCCCCTTTATATGTACTCCCTGACCCCAAGTGAGTTACCCCAGCCCCTTTATAAGTACACCCTGGCCCCAAGTGAGTTACCCTGGTCCCATAAAAGTACTCCCTGACCCCAAGTGAGTTACCCTAGTCCCATAGAAGTACTCTCTGACCGCAAGTGAGTTACCCTATCCCCTTGATAAGTACTCCCTGACTCCAAGTGTGTTATCCTAGCCCCTTTATTAGTACTCCCTGACCCCAAGTGTGTTATCCTAGCCCCTTTATATGTACTTTTAGAACCCAAGTGAGTTACCCCAGCCCCTTTATAAGTACACCCTGACCCAAGTGAGTTACCCTGGTCCCATAAAAGTACTCCCTGACCCCAAGTGAGTTACCCTAGTCCCATAGAAGTACTCTCTGACCGCAAGTGAGTTACCCTAGCCGCTTTATAAGTACTCCCTGACTCCAAGTGTGTTATCCTAGCCCCTTTATAAGTACTCCCTGACCCCGAGTGTGTTATCCTAGCCCCTATATATGTACTCCCAGACTCCAAGTGAGTTACCATAGCCCTTTTATAAGTACTCCCTGATCCCAAGGGAGTTACCCTAGCCCCTTTATAAGTACACCCTGGCCCCAAGTGAGTTACCCTGGTCCCATATAAGTACTCCCTGACCCCAAGTGAGTTACCCTAGCCCCTTTATAAGTACTCCATGACCCCAAGTGTGTTATCCTAGCCCGTTTATAAGTACTCCCAGATTCCAAATGAGTTACCCTAGCCCCTTTATAAGTACTCCCTGACACCAAGTGAGTTACCCTAGTCCCATATAAGTACTCCCTGACCCCAAGTGAGTTACCATATCACCTTTATAAGTTCTCCCTGACCCCAAGTGAGTTATCCTAGCCCCTATATATGTACTCTCTGACCGCAAGTGCGTTACCCTGGTCCCATAGTAGTACTCCCTGACCCCAAGTGAGTTACCATAGACCCTTTATATGTACTCCCTGACC
This sequence comes from Prorops nasuta, assembly GCF_024137725.1. Classification (NCBI taxonomy): domain Eukaryota; kingdom Metazoa; phylum Arthropoda; class Insecta; order Hymenoptera; family Bethylidae; genus Prorops; species Prorops nasuta. The sequence goes on from NW_027116910.1 coordinate 95,561, forward strand.
CCAAGTGAGTTTCCATAGACCCTTTATATGTACTCCCTAACCCCAAGTGAGTTACCCTGGTTCCATAGTAGTACTCCCTGACCCCAAGTGAGTTGCCATAGCCCCTTTATATGTACTCCCTGACCCCAAGTGAGTTACCCTAGCCGCTTTATAAGTACTCCCTGACCCCAAGTGAGTAACCATATCACCTTTATAAGTTCTCCTTGACCCCAAGTGTGTTATCCTAGCCCCTATATATGTACACTCTGACCGTAAGTAAGTTACCCTAGTCCCATAGTAGTACTCCCTGACCCTAAGTGAGTTACCCTAGCCCCTTTATAAGTACACCCTGGCCCCAAGTGAGTTACCCTGGTCCCATATAAGTACTCCCTGACCCCAAGTGAGTTACCCTAGCCCCTTTATAAGTACTCCATGACCCCAAGTGTGTTATCCTAGCCCGTTTATAAGTACTCCCAGATTCCAAATGAGTTACCCTAGCCCATTTATAAGTACTCACTGACCCCAAGTGAGTTACCCTAGTCCCATATTAGTACTCCCTGACCCCAAGTGAGTTACCATAGCCCCTTTATAAGTACTCCCTGACCCCAAGTGAGTTACCATTTCACCTTTATAAGTACTCCCTGATCCCAAGTGAGTTATCCTAGCCCCTTTATATGTACTCACTGACCGCAAGTGAGTTACCCTGGTCCCATAGTAGTACTCTCTGACCCAAAGTGAGTTACCCTAGCCCCTTTATATGTACTCTCTGACCGCAAGTGAGTTACCCTGGTTCCATAGTAGTACTCCCTGACCCCAAGTGAGTTGCCATAGCCCCTTTATATGTACTCTCTGACCGCAAGTGAGTTACCCTGGTCCCATAGTAGTACTCCCTGACCCCAAGTGAGTTACCATAGACCCTTTATATGTACTCCCTGACCCCAAGTGAGTTTCCATAGACACTTTATATGTACTCCCTGACCCCAAGTGAGTTACCATAGCCCCTTTATATGTACTCCCTGACCCCAAGTGAGTTACCATATCAACTTTATAAGTTCTCCCTGACCCCAAGTGAGTTATCCTAGCCCCTTTATATGTACTCTCTGACTCCAAATGAGTTACCCTAGCCCATTTATAAGTACTCCCTGACCCCAAATGAGTTACCCTAGTCCCATAGAAGTACTCTCTGACCGCAAGTGAGTTACCCTATCCCCTTTATAAGTACTCCCTGACTCCAAGTGTGTTATCCTAGCCCCTTTATAAGTACTCCCTGACCCCAAGTGTGTTATCCTAGCCCCTTTATATGTACTCCCAGAACCCAAGTGAGTTACCCCAGCCCCTTTATAAGTACACCCTGGCCCCAAGTGAGTTACCCTGGTCCCATAAAAGTACTCCCTGACCCCAAGTGATTTACCCTAGTACCATAGAAGTACTCTCTGACCGCAAGTGAGTTACCCTATCCCCTTTATAAGTACTCCCTGACTCCAAGTGAGTTACCATAGCCCCTTTATAAGTACACCCTGACCCCAAGGGAGTTACCCTAGCCCCTTTATAAGTACACCCTGGCCCCAAGTGAGTTACCCTGGTCCCATATAAGTACTCCCTGACCTCAAGTGAGTTACCATAGCCTCTTTATATGTACTCCCTGAACCCAAGTGAGTTACCTTAGCTCCTTTATAAGTACTCCCAGATTCCAAATGAGTTACCCTAGCCCCTTTATAAGTACTCCCTGACCCCAAGTGTTTTACCCTAGTCCCATATAAGTACTCCCTGACCCCAAGTGAGTTACCATATCACCTTTATAAGTTCTCCCTGACCCCAAGTGAGTTATCCTAGCCCCTTTATATGTACTCTCTCAGCGCAAGTGAGTTATCCTATCCCCTTTATATGTACTCTCTGACCGCAAGTGAGTTACCCTGGTCCCATATAAGTACTCCCTGACCCCAAGTGAGTTACCCTAGCCCCTTTATAAGTACTCCATGACCCCAAGTGTGTTATCCTAGCCCCTTTATAAGTACTCCCAGATTCCAAATGAGTTACCCTAGCCCCTTTATAAGTACTCCCTGACCCCAAGTGAGTTACCCTAGTCCCATATAAGTACTCCCTGACCCCAAGTGAGTTATCCTAGCCCCTATATATGAACTCTCTGACCGCAAGTGCGTTACCCTGGTCCCATAGTAGTACTCCCTGACCCCAAGTGAGTTTCCATAGACCCTTTATATGTACTCCCTAACCCCAAGTGAGTTACCCTGGTTCCATAGTAGTACTACCTGACCCCAAGTGAGTTGCCATAGCCCCTTTATATGTACTCCCTGACCCCAAGTGAGTTACCCTAGCCGCTTTATAAGTACTCCCTGACCCCAAGTGAGTAACCATATCACCTTTATAAGTTCTCCTTGACCCCAAGTGTGTTATCCTAGCCCCTATATATGTACACTCTGACCGTAAGTAAGTTACCCTAGTCCCATAGTAGTACTCCCTGACCCTAAGTGAGTTACCCTAGCCCCTTTATAAGTACACCCTGGTCCCAAGTGAGTTACCCTGGTCCCATATAAGTACTCACTGACCCCAAGTGAGTTACCCTAGTCCCATATTAGTACTCCCTGACCCCAAGTGAGTTACCATAGCCCCTTTATATGTACTCCGTGACCCCAAGTGAGTTACCCTAGCCCCTTTATAAGTACTCCCTGACCCCAAGTGAGTTACCATTTCACCTTTATAAGTACTCCCTGACCCCAAGTGAGTTACCATTTCACCTTTATAAGTACTCCCTGATCGCAAGTGATTTATCCTAGCCCCTTTATATGTACTCACTGACCGCAAGTGAGTTACCCTGGTCCCATAGTAGTACTCTCTGACCCCAAGTGAGTTACCCTAGCCCCTTTATATGTACTCTCTGACCGCAAGTGAGTTACCCTGGTTCCATAGTAGTACTCCCTGACCCCAAGTGAGTTGCCATAGCCCCTTTATATGTACTCTCTGACCGCAAGTGAGTTACCCTGGTCCCATAGTAGTACTCCCTGACCCCAAGTGAGTTACCATAGACCCTTTATATGTACTCCCTGACCCCAAGTGAGTTTCCATAGACACTTTATATGTACTCCCTGACCCCAAGTGAGTTACCATAGCCCCTTTATATGTACTCCCTGACCCCAAGTGAGTAACCCCAGCCCCTTTATAAGTACACCCTGGCCCCAAGTGAGTTACCCTGGTCCCATAAAAGTACTCCCTGACCCCAAGTGAGTTACCCTAGTCCCATAGAAGTACTCTCTGACCGCAAGTGAGTTACCCTATCCCCTTTATAAGTACTCCCTGACTCCTAGTGTGTTATCCTAGCCCCTTTATAAGTACTCCCTGACCCCAAGTGTGTTATCCTAGCCCCTTTATATGTACTCCCAGAACCCAAGTGAGTTACCCCAGCCCCTTTATAAGTACACCCTGGCCCCAAGTGAGTTACCCTGGTCCCATAAAAGTACTCCCTGACCCCAAGTGAGTTACCCTAGTCCCATAGAAGTACTCTCTGACCGCAAGTGAGTTACCCTATCCCCTTTATAAGTACTCCCTGACTCCAGGTGAGTTACCATAGCCCCTTTATAAGTACACCCTGACCACAAGGGAGTTACCCTAGCCCCTTTATAAGTACACCCTGGCCCCAAGGGAGTTACCCTAGCCCCTTTATAAGTACACCCTGGCCCCAAGTGAGTTACCCTGGTCCCATATATGTACTCCCTGACCCCAATTGAGTTACCCTAGTCCCATATAAGTACTCCCTGACCCCAAGTGAGTTACCATATAACCTTTATAAGTTCTCCTTGACCCCAAGTGTGTTATCCTAGCCCCTATATATGTACTCTATGACCGCAAGTAAGTTACCCTAGTCCCATAGTGGTACTCCCTGACCCCAAGTGAGTTACCATATTACCTTTATAAGTTCTCCCTGACTCCAAGTGAGTTACCATAGCCCCTTTATAAGTACACCCTGACCCCAAGGGAGTTACCCTAGCCCCTTTATAAGTACACCCTGGCCCCAAGTGAGTTTCCATAGACACTTTATATGTACTCCCTGACCCCAAGTGAGTTACCATAGCCCCTTTATATGTACTCCCTGACCCCAAGTGAGTTACCATATCAACTTTATAAGTTCTCCCTGACCCCAAGTGAGTTATCCTAGCCCCTTTATATGTACTCTCTGACTCCAAATGAGTTACCCTAGCCCATTTATAAGTACTCCCTGATTCCAAATGAGTTACCCTAGTCCCATAGAAGTACTCTCTGACCGCAAGTGAGTTACCCTATCCCCTTTATAAGTACTCCCTGACTCCAAGTGTGTTATCCTAGCCCCTTTATAAGTACTCCCTGACCCCAAGTGTGTTATCCTAGCCCCTTTATATGTACTCCCAGAACCCAAGTGAGTTACCCCAGCCCCTTTATAAGTACACCCTGGCCCCAAGTGAGTTACCCTGGTCCCATAAAAGTACTCCCTGACCCCAAGTGATTTACCCTAGTACCATAGAAGTACTCTCTGACCGCAAGTGAGTTACCCTATCCCCTTTATAAGTACTCCCTGACTCCAAGTGAGTTACCATAGCCCCTTTATAAGTACACCCTGACCCCAAGGGAGTTACCCTAGCCCCTTTATAAGTACACCCTGGCCCCAAGTGAGTTACCCTGGTCCCATATAAGTACTCCCTGACCTCAAGTGAGTTACCATAGCCTCTTTATATGTACTCCCTGAACCCAAGTGAGTTACCTTAGCTCCTTTATAAGTACTCCCAGATTCCAAATGAGTTACCCTAGCCCCTTTATAAGTACTCCCTGACCCCAAGTGTTTTACCCTAGTCCCATATAAGTACTCCCTGACCCCAAGTGAGTTACCATATCACCTTTATAAGTTCTCCCTGACCCCAAGTGAGTTATCCTAGCCCCTTTATATGTACTCTCTCAGCGCAAGTGAGTTATCCTATCCCCTTTATATGTACTCTCTGACCGCAAGTGAGTTACCCTGGTCCCATATAAGTACTCCCTGACCCCAAGTGAGTTACCCTAGCCCCTTTATAAGTACTCCATGACCCCAAGTGTGTTATCCTAGCCCCTTTATAAGTACTCCCAGATTCCAAATGAGTTACCCTAGCCCCTTTATAAGTACTCCCTGACCCCAAGTGAGTTACCCTAGTCCCATATAAGTACTCCCTGACCCCAAGTGAGTTATCCTAGCCCCTATATATGAACTCTCTGACCGCAAGTGCGTTACCCTGGTCCCATAGTAGTACTCCCTGACCCCAAGTGAGTTTCCATAGACCCTTTATATGTACTCCCTAACCCCAAGTGAGTTACCCTGGTTCCATAGTAGTACTACCTGACCCCAAGTGAGTTGCCATAGCCCCTTTATATGTACTCCCTGACCCCAAGTGAGTTACCCTAGCCGCTTTATAAGTACTCCCTGACCCCAAGTGAGTAACCATATCACCTTTATAAGTTCTCCTTGACCCCAAGTGTGTTATCCTAGCCCCTATATATGTACACTCTGACCGTAAGTAAGTTACCCTAGTCCCATAGTAGTACTCCCTGACCCTAAGTGAGTTACCCTAGCCCCTTTATAAGTACACCCTGGTCCCAAGTGAGTTACCCTGGTCCCATATAAGTACTCACTGACCCCAAGTGAGTTACCCTAGTCCCATAGTAGTACTCCCTGACCCCAAGTGAGTTACCATAGACCCTTTATATGTACTCCCTGACCCCAAGTGAGTTTCCATAGACCCTTTATATGTACTCCCTAACCCCAAGTGAGTTACCCTGGTTCCATAGTAGTACTCCCTGACCCCAAGTGAGTTGCCATAGCCCCTTTATATGTACTCCCTGACCCCAAGTGAGTTACCCTAGCCGCTTTATAAGTACTCCCTGACCCCAAGTGAGTAACCATATCACCTTTATAAGTTCTCCTTGACCCCAAGTGTGTTATCCTAGCCCCTATATATGTACACTCTGACCGTAAGTAAGTTACCCTAGTCCCATAGTAGTACTCCCTGACCCTAAGTGAGTTACCCTAGCCCCTTTATAAGTACACCCTGGCCCCAAGTGAGTTACCCTGGTCCCATATAAGTACTCCCTGACCCCAAGTGAGTTACCCTAGCCCCTTTATAAGTACTCCATGACCCCAAGTGTGTTATCCTAGCCCGTTTATAAGTACTCCCAGATTCCAAATGAGTTACCCTAGCCCATTTATAAGTACTCACTGACCCCAAGTGAGTTACCCTAGTCCCATATTAGTACTCCCTGACCCCAAGTGAGTTACCATAGCCCCTTTATAAGTACTCCCTGACCCCAAGTGAGTTACCATTTCACCTTTATAAGTACTCCCTGATCCCAAGTGAGTTATCCTAGCCCCTTTATATGTACTCACTGACCGCAAGTGAGTTACCCTGGTCCCATAGTAGTACTCTCTGACCCAAAGTGAGTTACCCTAGCCCCTTTATATGTACTCTCTGACCGCAAGTGAGTTACCCTGGTTCCATAGTAGTACTCCCTGACCCCAAGTGAGTTGCCATAGCCCCTTTATATGTACTCTCTGACCGCAAGTGAGTTACCCTGGTCCCATAGTAGTACTCCCTGACCCCAAGTGAGTTACCATAGACCCTTTATATGTACTCCCTGACCCCAAGTGAGTTTCCATAGACACTTTATATGTACTCCCTGACCCCAAGTGAGTTACCATAGCCCCTTTATATGTACTCCCTGACCCCAAGTGAGTTACCATATCAACTTTATAAGTTCTCCCTGACCCCAAGTGAGTTATCCTAGCCCCTTTATATGTACTCTCTGACTCCAAATGAGTTACCCTAGCCCATTTATAAGTACTCCCTGACCCCAAATGAGTTACCCTAGTCCCATAGAAGTACTCTCTGACCGCAAGTGAGTTACCCTATCCCCTTTATAAGTACTCCCTGACTCCAAGTGTGTTATCCTAGCCCCTTTATAAGTACTCCCTGACCCCAAGTGTGTTATCCTAGCCCCTTTATATGTACTCCCAGAACCCAAGTGAGTTACCCCAGCCCCTTTATAAGTACACCCTGGCCCCAAGTGAGTTACCCTGGTCCCATAAAAGTACTCCCTGACCCCAAGTGATTTACCCTAGTACCATAGAAGTACTCTCTGACCGCAAGTGAGTTACCCTATCCCCTTTATAAGTACTCCCTGACTCCAAGTGAGTTACCATAGCCCCTTTATAAGTACACCCTGACCCCAAGGGAGTTACCCTAGCCCCTTTATAAGTACACCCTGGCCCCAAGTGAGTTACCCTGGTCCCATATAAGTACTCCCTGACCTCAAGTGAGTTACCATAGCCTCTTTATATGTACTCCCTGAACCCAAGTGAGTTACCTTAGCTCCTTTATAAGTACTCCCAGATTCCAAATGAGTTACCCTAGCCCCTTTATAAGTACTCCCTGACCCCAAGTGTTTTACCCTAGTCCCATATAAGTACTCCCTGACCCCAAGTGAGTTACCATATCACCTTTATAAGTTCTCCCTGACCCCAAGTGAGTTATCCTAGCCCCTTTATATGTACTCTCTCAGCGCAAGTGAGTTATCCTATCCCCTTTATATGTACTCTCTGACCGCAAGTGAGTTACCCTGGTCCCATATAAGTACTCCCTGACCCCAAGTGAGTTACCCTAGCCCCTTTATAAGTACTCCATGACCCCAAGTGTGTTATCCTAGCCCCTTTATAAGTACTCCCAGATTCCAAATGAGTTACCCTAGCCCCTTTATAAGTACTCCCTGACCCCAAGTGAGTTACCCTAGTCCCATATAAGTACTCCCTGACCCCAAGTGAGTTATCCTAGCCCCTATATATGAACTCTCTGACCGCAAGTGCGTTACCCTGGTCCCATAGTAGTACTCCCTGACCCCAAGTGAGTTTCCATAGACCCTTTATATGTACTCCCTAACCCCAAGTGAGTTACCCTGGTTCCATAGTAGTACTACCTGACCCCAAGTGAGTTGCCATAGCCCCTTTATATGTACTCCCTGACCCCAAGTGAGTTACCCTAGCCGCTTTATAAGTACTCCCTGACCCCAAGTGAGTAACCATATCACCTTTATAAGTTCTCCTTGACCCCAAGTGTGTTATCCTAGCCCCTATATATGTACACTCTGACCGTAAGTAAGTTACCCTAGTCCCATAGTAGTACTCCCTGACCCTAAGTGAGTTACCCTAGCCCCTTTATAAGTACACCCTGGTCCCAAGTGAGTTACCCTGGTCCCATATAAGTACTCACTGACCCCAAGTGAGTTACCCTAGTCCCATATTAGTACTCCCTGACCCCAAGTGAGTTACCATAGCCCCTTTATATGTACTCCGTGACCCCAAGTGAGTTACCCTAGCCCCTTTATAAGTACTCCCTGACCCCAAGTGAGTTACCATTTCACCTTTATAAGTACTCCCTGACCCCAAGTGAGTTACCATTTCACCTTTATAAGTACTCCCTGATCGCAAGTGATTTATCCTAGCCCCTTTATATGTACTCACTGACCGCAAGTGAGTTACCCTGGTCCCATAGTAGTACTCTCTGACCCCAAGTGAGTTACCCTAGCCCCTTTATATGTACTCTCTGACCGCAAGTGAGTTACCCTGGTTCCATAGTAGTACTCCCTGACCCCAAGTGAGTTGCCATAGCCCCTTTATATGTACTCTCTGACCGCAAGTGAGTTACCCTGGTCCCATAGTAGTACTCCCTGACCCCAAGTGAGTTACCATAGACCCTTTATATGTACTCCCTGACCCCAAGTGAGTTTCCATAGACACTTTATATGTACTCCCTGACCCCAAGTGAGTTACCATAGCCCCTTTATATGTACTCCCTGACCCCAAGTGAGTAACCCCAGCCCCTTTATAAGTACACCCTGGCCCCAAGTGAGTTACCCTGGTCCCATAAAAGTACTCCCTGACCCCAAGTGAGTTACCCTAGTCCCATAGAAGTACTCTCTGACCGCAAGTGAGTTACCCTATCCCCTTTATAAGTACTCCCTGACTCCTAGTGTGTTATCCTAGCCCCTTTATAAGTACTCCCTGACCCCAAGTGTGTTATCCTAGCCCCTTTATATGTACTCCCAGAACCCAAGTGAGTTACCCCAGCCCCTTTATAAGTACACCCTGGCCCCAAGTGAGTTACCCTGGTCCCATAAAAGTACTCCCTGACCCCAAGTGAGTTACCCTAGTCCCATAGAAGTACTCTCTGACCGCAAGTGAGTTACCCTATCCCCTTTATAAGTACTCCCTGACTCCAGGTGAGTTACCATAGCCCCTTTATAAGTACACCCTGACCACAAGGGAGTTACCCTAGCCCCTTTATAAGTACACCCTGGCCCCAAGGGAGTTACCCTAGCCCCTTTATAAGTACACCCTGGCCCCAAGTGAGTTACCCTGGTCCCATATATGTACTCCCTGACCCCAATTGAGTTACCCTAGTCCCATATAAGTACTCCCTGACCCCAAGTGAGTTACCATATAACCTTTATAAGTTCTCCTTGACCCCAAGTGTGTTATCCTAGCCCCTATATATGTACTCTATGACCGCAAGTAAGTTACCCTAGTCCCATAGTGGTACTCCCTGACCCCAAGTGAGTTACCATATTACCTTTATAAGTTCTCCCTGACTCCAAGTGAGTTACCATAGCCCCTTTATAAGTACACCCTGACCCCAAGGGAGTTACCCTAGCCCCTTTATAAGTACACCCTGGCCCCAAGTGAGTTTCCATAGACACTTTATATGTACTCCCTGACCCCAAGTGAGTTACCATAGCCCCTTTATATGTACTCCCTGACCCCAAGTGAGTTACCATATCAACTTTATAAGTTCTCCCTGACCCCAAGTGAGTTATCCTAGCCCCTTTATATGTACTCTCTGACTCCAAATGAGTTACCCTAGCCCATTTATAAGTACTCCCTGACCCCAAATGAGTTACCCTAGTCCCATAGAAGTACTCTCTGACCGCAAGTGAGTTACCCTATCCCCTTTATAAGTACTCCCTGACTCCAAGTGTGTTATCCTAGCCCCTTTATAAGTACTCCCTGACCCCAAGTGTGTTATCCTAGCCCCTTTATATGTACTCCCAGAACCCAAGTGAGTTACCCCAGCCCCTTTATAAGTACACCCTGGCCCCAAGTGAGTTACCCTGGTCCCATAAAAGTACTCCCTGACCCCAAGTGATTTACCCTAGTACCATAGAAGTACTCTCTGACCGCAAGTGAGTTACCCTATCCCCTTTATAAGTACTCCCTGACTCCAAGTGAGTTACCATAGCCCCTTTATAAGTACACCCTGACCCCAAGGGAGTTACCCTAGCCCCTTTATAAGTACACCCTGGCCCCAAGTGAGTTACCCTGGTCCCATATAAGTACTCCCTGACCTCAAGTGAGTTACCATAGCCTCTTTATATGTACTCCCTGAACCCAAGTGAGTTACCTTAGCTCCTTTATAAGTACTCCCAGATTCCAAATGAGTTACCCTAGCCCCTTTATAAGTACTCCCTGACCCCAAGTGTTTTACCCTAGTCCCATATAAGTACTCCCTGACCCCAAGTGAGTTACCATATCACCTTTATAAGTTCTCCCTGACCCCAAGTGAGTTATCCTAGCCCCTTTATATGTACTCTCTCAGCGCAAGTGAGTTATCCTATCCCCTTTATATGTACTCTCTGACCGCAAGTGAGTTACCCTGGTCCCATATAAGTACTCCCTGACCCCAAGTGAGTTACCCTAGCCCCTTTATAAGTACTCCATGACCCCAAGTGTGTTATCCTAGCCCCTTTATAAGTACTCCCAGATTCCAAATGAGTTACCCTAGCCCCTTTATAAGTACTCCCTGACCCCAAGTGAGTTACCCTAGTCCCATATAAGTACTCCCTGACCCCAAGTGAGTTATCCTAGCCCCTATATATGAACTCTCTGACCGCAAGTGCGTTACCCTGGTCCCATAGTAGTACTCCCTGACCCCAAGTGAGTTTCCATAGACCCTTTATATGTACTCCCTAACCCCAAGTGAGTTACCCTGGTTCCATAGTAGTACTACCTGACCCCAAGTGAGTTGCCATAGCCCCTTTATATGTACTCCCTGACCCCAAGTGAGTTACCCTAGCCGCTTTATAAGTACTCCCTGACCCCAAGTGAGTAACCATATCACCTTTATAAGTTCTCCTTGACCCCAAGTGTGTTATCCTAGCCCCTATATATGTACACTCTGACCGTAAGTAAGTTACCCTAGTCCCATAGTAGTACTCCCTGACCCTAAGTGAGTTACCCTAGCCCCTTTATAAGTACACCCTGGTCCCAAGTGAGTTACCCTGGTCCCATATAAGTACTCACTGACCCCAAGTGAGTTACCCTAGTCCCATATTAGTACTCCCTGACCCCAAGTGAGTTACCATAGCCCCTTTATATGTACTCCGTGACCCCAAGTGAGTTACCCTAGCCCCTTTATAAGTACTCCCTGACCCCAAGTGAGTTACCATTTCACCTTTATAAGTACTCCCTGACCCCAAGTGAGTTACCATTTCACCTTTATAAGTACTCCCTGATCGCAAGTGATTTATCCTAGCCCCTTTATATGTACTCACTGACCGCAAGTGAGTTACCCTGGTCCCATAGTAGTACTCTCTGACCCCAAGTGAGTTACCCTAGCCCCTTTATATGTACTCTCTGACCGCAAGTGAGTTACCCTGGTTCCATAGTAGTACTCCCTGACCCCAAGTGAGTTGCCATAGCCCCTTTATATGTACTCTCTGACCGCAAGTGAGTTACCCTGGTCCCATAGTAGTACTCCCTGACCCCAAGTGAGTTACCATAGACCCTTTATATGTACTCCCTGACCCCAAGTGAGTTTCCATAGACACTTTATATGTACTCCCTGACCCCAAGTGAGTTACCATAGCCCCTTTATATGTACTCCCTGACCCCAAGTGAGTAACCCCAGCCCCTTTATAAGTACACCCTGGCCCCAAGTGAGTTACCCTGGTCCCATAAAAGTACTCCCTGACCCCAAGTGAGTTACCCTAGTCCCATAGAAGTACTCTCTGACCGCAAGTGAGTTACCCTATCCCCTTTATAAGTACTCCCTGACTCCTAGTGTGTTATCCTAGCCCCTTTATAAGTACTCCCTGACCCCAAGTGTGTTATCCTAGCCCCTTTATATGTACTCCCAGAACCCAAGTGAGTTACCCCAGCCCCTTTATAAGTACACCCTGGCCCCAAGTGAGTTACCCTGGTCCCATAAAAGTACTCCCTGACCCCAAGTGAGTTACCCTAGTCCCATAGAAGTACTCTCTGACCGCAAGTGAGTTACCCTATCCCCTTTATAAGTACTCCCTGACTCCAGGTGAGTTACCATAGCCCCTTTATAAGTACACCCTGACCACAAGGGAGTTACCCTAGCCCCTTTATAAGTACACCCTGGCCCCAAGGGAGTTACCCTAGCCCCTTTATAAGTACACCCTGGCCCCAAGTGAGTTACCCTGGTCCCATATATGTACTCCCTGACCCCAATTGAGTTACCCTAGTCCCATATAAGTACTCCCTGACCCCAAGTGAGCTACCATATAACCTTTATAAGTTCTCCTTGACCCCAAGTGTGTTATCCTAGCCCCTATATATGTACTCTATGACCGCAAGTAAGTTACCCTAGTCCCATAGTGGTACTCCCTGACCCCAAGTGAGTTACCATATTACCTTTATAAGTTCTCCCTGACCCTAAGTGAGTTATCCTATCCCCTTTATATGTACTCTCTGACCGCAAGTGAGATACCCTGGTCCTATAGTAGTACTCCCTGACCTCAAGTGAGTTACCATAGCCCCTTTATATGTACTCCCTGAACCCAAGTGAGTTACCCTAGCCCCTTTATAAGTACTCCCTGACCCCAAGTGTGTTATTCTAGCCCCTTTATATGTACTCCCAGACTCCAAATGAGTTACCATAGCCCATTTATAAGTTCTCCCTGACCCCAAGTGAGTTATCCTAGCCCCTTTATATGTACTCTCTGACGGCAAGTGAGTTACCCTGATCCCATAGTAGTACTCCCTGACCCCAAGTGAGTTACCCTAGCCCCTTTATAAGTACACCCTGGCCCCAAGTGTATTACCCTGGTCCCATATAAGTACTCCCTTATCCCAAGTGAGTTACCATATCACCTTTATAAGTACTCCCTGACCCCAAGTGAGTTATCCTATCCCCTTTATATGTACTCTCTGACCGCAAGTGAGATACCCTGGTCCCATAGTAGTAATCCCTGACCTCAAGTGAGTTACCATAGCCCCTTTATATGTACTCCCTGAACCCAAGTGAGTTACCCTAGCCCCTTTATAAGTACTCCCTGACCCCAAGTGAGTTACCCTAGTCCCATATAAGTACTCCCTTACCCCAAGTGAGTTACCATATCACCTTTATAAGTTCTCCCTGACCCCAAGTGAGTTATCCTAGCCCCTTTATATGTACTCTCTGACCGCAAGTGCGTTACCCTGGTCCCATAGTAGTACTACCTGACCCCAAGTGAGTTACCATAGACCCTTTATATGTACTCCCTGACCCCAAGTGAGTTTCCATAGACCCTTTATATGTACTCCCTGACCTCAAGTGAGTTACCATAGCCCCTTTATATGTACTCCCTGACCCCAAGTGAGTTACCCTAGCCCCTTTATAAGTACACCCTGGCCCCAAGTGAGTTACCCTGGTCCCAAAAAGTACTCCCTGACCCCAAGTGAGTTACCCTAGTCCCATAGAAGTACTCTCTGACCGCAAGTGAGTTACCCTAGTCCCATAGAAGTACTCTCTGACCGCAAGTGAGTTACCCTATCCCCTTTATAAGTACTCCCTGACTCCAAGTGTGTTATCCTAGCCCCTTTATAAGTACTCCCTGACCCCAAGTGTGTTATCCTAGCCCCTTTATATGTACTCCCAGACTCCAAGTGAGTTACCATAGCCCCTTTATAAATACTCCCTAACCCCAAAGGAGTTACCCTAGCCCCTTTATAAGTACACCCTGGCCCCAAGTGAGTTACCCTGGTCCCATATAAGTACTCCCTTATCCCAAGTGAGTTACCATATCACCTTTATAAGTTCTCCCTGACCCCAAGTGGGTTATCCTAGCCCCTTTATATGTACTCTCTGACCGCAAGTGCGTTACCCTGGTCCCATAGTAGTACTCCCTGACCCCAAGTGAGTTACCATAGACCCTTTATATGTACTCCCTGACCCCAAGTGAGTTTCCATAGACCCTTTATATGTACTCCCTGAACCCAAGTGAGTTACCCTAGCCCCTTTATAAGTACACCCTGGCCCCAAGTGAGTTACCCTGGTCCCATATATGTACTCCCTGACCCCAATTGAGTTACCCTAGTCCCATATAAGTACTCCCTGACCCCAAGTGAGTTACCATATAACCTTTATAAGTTCTCCTTGACCCCAAGTGTGTTATCCTAGCCTCTATATATGTACTCTCTGACCGCTAGTGCGTTACCCTGGTCCCATAGTAGTACTCCCTGACCCCAAGTGAGTTACCATAGACCCTTTATATGTACTCCCTGACCCCAAGTGAGTTATCATAGACCCTTTATATGTACTCCCTGACCCCAAGTGAGTTTCCATAGACCCTTTATATGTACTCCCTAACCCCAAGTGAGTTACCCTGGTTCCATAGTAGTACTCCCTGACCCCAAGTGAGTTGCCATAGCCCCTTTATATGTACTCCCTGACCCCAAGTGAGTTACCCTAGCCGCTTTATAAGTACTCCCTGACCCCAAGTGAGTAACCATATCACCTTTATAAGTTCTCCTTGACCCCAAGTGTGTTATCCTAGCCCCTATATATGTACACTCTGACCGTAAGTAAGTTACCCTAGTCCCATAGTAGTACTCCCTGACCCTAAGTGAGTTACCCTAGCCCCTTTATAAGTACACCCTGGTCCCAAGTGAGTTACCCTGGTCCCATATAAGTACTCCCTGACCCCAAGTGGGTTACCCTAGTCCCATATAAGTACTCTCTGACCGCAAGTGAGTTACCCTAGCCCCTTTATAAGTACACCCTGGCCCCAAGTGAGTTACCCGGGTCCCATATATGTACTCCCTGACCCCAATTGAGTTACCCTAGTCCCATATAAGTACTCCCTGACCCCAAGTGAGTTACCATATAACCTTTATAAGTTCTCCTTGACCCCAAGTGTGTTATCCTAGCCTATATATATGTACTCTCTGACCGCTAGTGCATTACCCTGGTCCCATAGTAGTACTCCCTGACCCCAAGTGAGTTACCATAGACCCTTTATATGTACTCCCTGACCCCAAGTGAGTTACCATAGACCCTTTATATGTACTCCCTGACCCCAAGTGAGTTTCCATAGACCCTTTATATGTACTCCCTAACCCCAAGTGAGTTACCCTGGTTCCATAGTAGTACTCCCTGACCCCAAGTGAGTTGCCATAGCCCCTTTATATGTACTCCCTGACCCCAAGTGAGTTACCCTAGCCGCTTTATAAGTACTCCCTGACCCCAAGTGAGTAACCATATCACCTTTATAAGTTCTCCTTGACCCCAAGTGTGTTATCCTAGCCCCTATATATGTACACTCTGACCGTAAGTAAGTTACCCTAGTCCCATAGTAGTACTCCCTGACCCTAAGTGAGTTACCTAGCCCCTTTATAAGTACACCCTGGTCCCAAGTGAGTTACCCTGGTTCCATAGTAGTACTCCCTGACCCCAAGTGAGTTGCCATAGCCCCTTTATATGTACTCTCTGACCGCAAGTGAGTTACCCTGGTCCCATAGTAGTACTCCCTGACCCCAAGTGAGTTACCATAGACCCTTTATATGTACTCCCTGACCCCAAGTGAGTTTCCATAGACACTTTATATGTGCTCCCTGACCCCAAGTGAGTTACCATAGCCCCTTTATATGTACTCCCTGACCCCAAGTGAGTTACCCCAGCCCCTTTATAAGTACACCCTGGCCCCAAGTGAGTTACCCTGGTCCCATAAAAGTACTCCCTGACCCCAAGTGAGTTACCCTAGTCCCATAGAAGTACTCTCTGACCGCAAGTGAGTTACCCTATCCCCTTTATAAGTACTCCCTGACTCCTAGTGTGTTATCCTAGCCCCTTTATATGTACTCCCAGAACCCAAGTGAGTTACCCCAGCCCCTTTATAAGTACACCCTGGCCCCAAGTGAGTTACCCTGGTCCCATAAAAGTACTCCCTGACCCCAAGTGAGTTACGCTAGTCCCATAGAAGTACTCTCTGACCGCAAGTGAGTTACCCTATCCCCTTTATAAGTACTCCCTGACTCCAAGTGAGTTACCATAGCCCCTTTATAAGTACACCCTGACCACAAGGGAGTTACCCTAGCCCCTTTATAAGTACACCCTGGCCCCAAGGGAGTTACCCTAGCCCCTTTATAAGTACACCCTGTCCCCAAGTGTGTTACCCTGGTCCCATATATGTACTCCCTGACCCCAATTGAGTTACCCTAGTCCCATATAAGTACTCCCTGACCCCAAGTGAGTTACCATATAACCTTTATAAGTTCTCCTTGACCCCAAGTGTGTTATCCTAGCCCCTATATATGTACTCTATGACCGCAAGTAAGTTACCCTAGTCCCATAGTGGTACTCCCTGACCCCAAGTGAGTTACCATATTACCTTTATAAGTTCTCCCTGACCCTAAGTGAGTTATCCTATCCCCTTTATATGTACTCTCTGACCGCAAGTGAGATACCCTGGTCCTATAGTAGTACTCCCTGACCTCAAGTGAGTTACCATAGCCCCTTTATATGTACTCCCTGAACCCAAGTGAGTTACCCTAGCCCCTTTATAAGTACTCCCTGACCCCAAGTGTGTTATCCTAGCCCCTTTATATGTACTCCCAGACTCCAAATGAGTTACCATAGCCCATTTATAAGTTCTCCCTGACCCCAAGTGAGTTATCCTAGCCCCTGTATATGTACTCTCTGACCGCAAGTGAGTTACCCTGATCCCATAGTAGTACTCCCTGACCCCAAGTGAGTTACCCTAGCCCCTTTATAAGTACACCCTGGCCCCAAGTGTATTACCCTGGTCCCATATAATTACTCCCTTATCCCAAGTGAGTTACCATATCACCTTTATAAGTACTCCCTGACCCCAAGTGAGTTATCCTATCCCCTTTATATGTACTCTCTGACCGCAAGTGAGATACCCTGGTCCCATAGTAGTAATCCCTGACCTCAAGTGAGTTACCATAGCCCCTTTATATGTACTCCCTGAACCCAAGTGAGTTACCCTAGCCCCTTTATAAGTACTCCCTGACCCCAAGTGAGTTACCCTAGTCCCATATAAGTACTCCCTTACCCCAAGTGAGTTACCATATCACCTTTATAAGTTCTCCCTGACCCCAAGTGAGTTATCCTAGCCCCTTTATATGTACTCTCTGACCGCAAGTGCGTTACCCTGGTCCCATAGTAGTACTACCTGACCCCAAGTGAGTTACCATAGACCCTTTATATGTACTCCCTGACCCCAAGTGAGTTACCCCAGCCCCTTTATAAGTACACCCTGGCCCCAAGTGAGTTACCCTGGTCCCAAAAAGTACTCCCTGACCCCAAGTGAGTTACCCTAGTCCCATAGAAGTACTCTCTGACCGCAAGTGAGTTACCCTAGTCCCATAGAAGTACTCTCTGACCGCAAGTGAGATACCCTGGTCCCATAGTAGTAATCCCTGACCTCAAGTGAGTTACCATAGCCCCTTTATATGTGCTCCCAGACTCCAAGTGAGTTACCATAGCCCCTTTATAAATACTCCCTAACCCCAAAGGAGTTACCCTAGCCCCTTTATAAGTACACCCTGGCCCCAAGTGAGTTACCCTGGTCCCATATAAGTACTCCCTTATCCCAAGTGAGTTACCATATCACCTTTATAAGTTCTCCCTGACCCCAAGTGGGTTATCCTAGCCCCTTTATATGTACTCTCTGACCGCAAGTGCGTTACCCTGGTCCCATAGTAGTACTCCCTGACCCCAAGTGAGTTACCATAGACCCTTTATATGTACTCCCTGACCCCAAGTGAGTTTCCATAGACCCTTTATATGTACTCCCTGAACCCAAGTGAGTTACCCTAGCCCCTTTATAAGTACACCCTGGCCCCAAGTGAGTTACCCTGGTCCCATATATGTACTCCCTGACCCCAATTGAGTTACCCTAGTCCCATATAAGTACTCCCTGACCCCAAGTGAGTTACCATATAACCTTTATAAGTTCTCCTTGACCCCAAGTGTGTTATCCTAGCCTCTATATATGTACTCTCTGACCGCTAGTGCGTTACCCTGGTCCCATAGTAGTACTCCCTGACCCCAAGTGAGTTACCATAGACCCTTTATATGTACTCCCTGACCCCAAGTGAGTTACCATAGACCCTATATATGTACTCCCTGACCCCAAGTGAGTTGCCATAGCCCCTTTATATGTACTCCCTGACCCCAAGTGAGTTACCCTAGCCGCTTTATAAGTACTCCCTGACCCCAAGTGAGTAACCATATCACCTTTATAAGTTCTCCTTCACCCCAAGTGTGTTATCCTAGCCCCTATATATGTACACTCTGACCGTAAGTAAGTTACCCTAGTCCCATAGTAGTACTCTCTGACCGCAAGTGAGTTACCCTATCCCCTTTATAAGTACTCCCTGACCCCAAGTGAGTTATCCTAGCCCCTTTATATGTACTCTCTGACACCAAATGAGTTACCCTAGCCCATTTATAAGTACTCACTGACCCCAAGTGAGTTACCCTAGTCCCATATTAGTACTCCCTGACCCCAAGTGAGTTACCATAGCCCCTTTATATGTACTCCCTGACCCCAAGTGAGTTGCCCTAGCCCCTTTATAAGTATTCCCTGACCCCAAGTGAGTTACCATTTCACCTTTATAAGTACTCCCTGATCCCAAGTGAGTTACCATAGCCCCTTTATATGTACTCCCTGAACCCAAGTGAGTTACCCTAGCCCATTTATAAGTACTCCCAGATTCCAAATGAGTTACACTAGCCCCTTTATAAGTACTCCCTGACCCCAAGTGAGTTTCCATAGACCCTTTATATGTACTCCCTGACCTCAAGTGAGTTACCATAGCCCCTTTATATGTACTCCCTGACCCCAAGTGAGTTACCCCAGCCCCTTTATAAGTACACCCTGGCCCCAAGTGAATTACCCTGGTCCCAAAAAGTACTCCCTGACCCCAAGTGAGTTACCCTAGTCCCATAGAAGTACTCTCTGACCGCAAGTGAGTTACCCTAGTCCCATAGAAGTACTCTCTGACCGCAAGTGAGTTACCCTATCCCCTTTATAAGTACTCCCTGACTCCAAGTGTGTTATCCTAGCCCCTTTATAAGTACTCCCTGACCCCAAGTGTGTTATCCTAGCCCCTTTATATGTACTCCCAGACTCCAAGTGAGTTACCATAACCCCTTTATAAATACTCCCTAACCCCAAAGGAGTTACCCTAGCCCCTTTATAAGTACACCCTGGCCCCAAGTGAGTTACCCTGGTCCCATATAAGTACTCCCTTATCCCAAGTGAGTTACCATATCACCTTTATAAGTTCTCCCTGACCCCAAGTGAGTTATCCTAGCCCCTTTATATGTACTCTCTGACCGCAAGTGCGTTACCCTGGTCCCATAGTAGTACTCCCTGACCCCAAGTGAGTTACCATAGACCCTTTATATGTACTCCCTGACCCCAAGTGAGTTTCCATAGACCCTTTATATGTACTCCCTAAACCCAAGTGAGTTACCCTAGCCCCTTTATAAGTACACCCTGGCCCCAAGTGAGTTACCCTTGTCCCATATATGTACTCCCTGACCCCAATTGAGTTACCCTAGTCCCATATAAGTACTCCCTGACCCCAAGTGAGTTACCATATAACCTTTATAAGTTCTCCTTGACCCCAAGTGTGTTATCCTAGCCTCTATATATGTACTCTCTGACCGCTAGTGCGTTACCCTGGTCCCATAGTAGTACTCCCTGACCCCAAGTGAGTTACCATAGACCCTTTATATGTACTCCCTGACCCCAAGTGAGTTACCATAGACCCTTTATATGTACTCCCTGACCCCAAGTGAGTTTCCATAGACCCTTTATATGTACTCCCTAACCCCAAGTGAGTTACCCTGGTTCCATAGTAGTACTCCCTGACCCCAAGTGAGTTGCCATAGCCCCTTTATATGTACTCCCTGACCCCAAGTGAGTTACCCTAGCCGCTTTATAAGTACTCCCTGACCCCAAGTGAGTAACCATATCACCTTTATAAGTTCTCCTTGACCCCAAGTGTGTTATCCTAGCCCCTATATATGTACACTCTGACCGTAAGTAAGTTACCCTAGTCCCATAGTAGTACTCCCTGACCCTAAGTGAGTTACCCTAGCCCCTTTATAAGTACACCCTGGTCCCAAGTGAGTTACCCTGGTCCCATATAAGTACTCCCTGACCCCAAGTGAGTTGCCCTAGTCCCATATAAGTACTCTCTGACCGCAAGTGAGTTACCCTATCCCCTTTATAAGTACTCCCTGACCCCAAGTGAGTTATCCTAGCCCCTTTATATGTACTCTCTGACACCAAATGAGTTACCCTAGCCCATTTATAAGTACTCACTGACCCCAAGTGAGTTACCCTAGTCCCATATTAGTACTCCCTGACCCCAAGTGAGTTACCATAGCCCCTTTATATGTACTCCCTGACCCCAAGTGAGTTGCCCTAGCCCCTTTATAAGTACTCCCTGACCCCAAGTGAGTTACCATTTCACCTTTATAAGTACTCCCTGATCCCAAGTGAGTTACCATAGCCCCTTTATATGTACTCCCTGAACCCAAGTGAGTTACCCTAGCCCATTTATAAGTTCTCCCAGATTCCAAATGAGTTACCCTAGCCCCTTTATAAGTACTCCCTGACCCCAAGTGAGTTACCCTAGTCCCATATAAGTACTCCCTGACCCCAAGTGAGTTACCATATCACCTTTATAAGTTCTCCCTGACCCCAAGTGAGTTATCCTAGCCCCTTTATATGTACTCTCTCAGCGCAAGTGAGTTATCCTATCCCCTTTATATGTACTCTCTGACCGCAAGTGAGTTACCCTGGTCCCATATAAGTACTCCCTGACCCCAAGTGAGTTACCCTAGCCCCTTTATAAGTACTCCATGACCCCAAGTGTGTTATCCTAGCCCCTTTATAAGTACTCCCAGATTCCAAATGAGTTACCCTAGCCCCTTTATAAGTACTCCCTGACCCCAAGTGAGTTACCCTAGTCCCATATAAGTACTCCCTGACCCCAAGTGAGTTACCATATCACCTTTATAAGTTCTCCCTGACCCCAAGTGAGTTATCCTAGCCCCTATATATGTACTCTCTGACCGCAAGTGCGTTACCCTGGTCCCATAGTAGTACTCCCTGACCCCAAGTGAGTTACCATAGACCCTTTATATGTACTCCCTGACCCCAAGTGAGTTTCCATAGACCCTTTATATGTACTCCCTAACCCCAAGTGAGTTACCCTGGTTCCATAGTAGTACTCCCTGACCCCAAGTGAGTTGCCATAACCCCTTTATAAGTACACCCTGACCCCAAGTGAGTTATCCTAGCCCCTTTATATGTACTCTCTGACTCCAAATGAGTTACCCTAGCCCATTTATAAGTACTCACTGACCCCAAGTGAGTTACCCTAGTCCCATAGTAGTACTCCCTGACCCTAAGTGAGTTACCCTAGCCCCTTTATAAGTACACCCTGGTCCCAAGTGAGTTACCCTGGTCCCATATAAGTACTCCCTGATCCCAAGTGAGTTATCCTAGCCCCTTTATATGTACTCACTGACCGCAAGTGAGTTACCCTGGTCCCATAGTAGTACTCTCTGACCCCAAGTGAGTTACCCTAGCCCCTTTATATGTACTCTCTGACCGCAAGTGAGTTACCCTGTTTCCATAGTAGTACTCCCTGACCCCAAGTGAGTTGCCATAGCCCCTTTATATGTACTCTCTGACCGCAAGTGAGTTACCCTGGTCCCATAGTAGTACTCCCTGACCCCAAGTGAGTTACCATAGACCCTTTATATGTACTCCCTGACCCCAATTGAGTTTCCATAGACACTTTATATGTACTCCGTGACCCCAAGTGAGTTACCATAGCCCCTTTATATGTACTCCCTGACCCCAAGTGAGTTACCCCAGCCCCTTTATAAGTACACCCTGGCCCCAAGTGAGTTACCCTGGTCCCATAAAAGTACTCCCTGACCCCAAGTGAGTTACCCTAGTCCCATAGAAGTACTCTCTGACCGCAAGTGAGTTACCCTATCCCCTTTATAAGTACTCCCTGACTCCAAG
Organism: Prorops nasuta; assembly: GCF_024137725.1. NCBI lineage: Eukaryota > Metazoa > Arthropoda > Insecta > Hymenoptera > Bethylidae > Prorops > Prorops nasuta. The sequence continues at coordinate 117,908 of NW_027116910.1, forward strand.
TGTGTTATCCTAGCCCCTTTATAAGTACTCCCTGACCCCAAGTGTGTTATCCTAGCCCCTTTATATGTACTCCCAGAACCCAAGTGAGTTACCCCAGCCCCTTAATAAGTACACCCTGGCCCCAAGTGAGTTACCCTGGTCCCATAAAAGTACTCACTGACCCCAAGTGAGTTACCCTAGTCCCATAGAAGTACTCTCTGACCGCAAGTGAGTTACCCTATCCCCTTTATAAGTACTCCCTGACTCCAAGTGACTTACCATAGCCCCTTTATAAGTACACCCTGACCCCAAGGGAGTTACCCTAGCCCCTTTATAAGTACACCCTGGCCCCAAGTGAGTTACCCTGGTCCCATATAAGTACTCCCTGACCCCAAGTGAGCTACCCTATCCCCTTTATAAGTACTCCCTGACTCCAAGTGTGTTATCCTAGCCCCTTTATATGTACTCCCAGACTCCAAGTGAGTTACCATAGCCCCTTTATAAGTACTCCCTGACCCCAAGGGAGTTACCCTAGCCCCTTTATAAGTACACCCTGGCCCCAAGTGAGTTACCCTGGTCCCATATATGTACTCCCTGACCCCAATTGAGTTACCCTAGTCCCATATAAGTACTCCCTGACCCCAAGTGAGTTACCATATAACCTTTATAAGTTCTCCTTGACCCCAAGTGTGTTATCCTAGCCCCTATATATGTACTCTATGACCGCAAGTAAGTTACCCTAGTCCCATAGTGGTACTCCCTGACCCCAAGTGAGTTACCATATTACCTTTATAAGTTCTCCCTGACCACAAGTGAGTTATCCTATCCCCTTTATATGTACTCTCTGACCGCAAGTGAGATACCCTGGTCCTATAGTAGTACTCCCTGACCTCAAGTGAGTTACCATAGCCCCTTTATATGTACTCCCTGAACCCAAGTGAGTTACACTAGCCCCTTTATAAGTACTCCCTGACCCCAAGTGTGTTATCCTAGCCCCTTTATATGTACTCCCAGACTCCAAATGAGTTACCATAGCCCATTTATAAGTTCTCCCTGACCCCAAGTGAGTTATCCTAGCCCCTTTATATGTACTCTCTGACCGCAAGTGAGTTACCCTGATCCCATACTAGTACTCCCTGACCCCAAGTGAGTTACCCTAGCCCCTTTATAAGTACACCCTGGCCCCAAGTGAATTACCCTGGTCCCATATAAGTACTCCCTTATCCCAAGTGAGTTACCATATCACCTTTATAAGTACTCCCTGACCCCAAGTGAGTTACCATAGACCCTTTATATGTACTCCCTGACCCCAAGTGAGTTTCCATAGACCCTTTATATGTACTCCCTGAACCCAAGTGAGTTACCCTAGCCCCTTTATAAGTACACCCTGGCCCCAAGTGAGTTACCCTGGTCCCATATATGTACTCCCTGACCCCAATTGAGTTACCCTAGTCCCATATAAGTACTCCCTGACCCCAAGTGAGTTACCATATAACCTTTATAAGTTCTCCTTGACCCCAAGTGTGTTATCCTAGCCCCTATATATGTACTCTCTGACCGCAAGTGCGTTACCCTGGTCCCATAGTAGTACTCCCTGACCCCAAGTGAGTTACCATAGACCCTTTATATGTACTCCCTGACCCCAAGTGAGTTTCCATAGACCCTTTATATGTACTCACTAACCCCAAGTGAGTTACCCTGGTTCCATAGTAGTACTCCCTGACCCCAAGTGAGTTGCCATAGCCCCTTTATATGTACTCCCTGACCCCAAGTGAGTTACCCTAGCCGCTTTATAAGTACTCCCTGACCCCAAGTGAGTAACCATATCACCTTTATAAGTTCTCCTTGACCCCAAGTGTGTTATCCTAGCCCCTATATATGTACACTCTGACCGTAAGTAAGTTACCCTAGTCCCATAGTAGTACTCCCTGACCCTAAGTGAGTTACCCTAGCCCCTTTATAAGTACACCCTGGTCCCAAGTGAGTTACCCTGGTCCCATATAAGTACTCCCTGACCCCAAGTGAGTTACCCTAGTCCCATATAAGTACTCCCTGACCCCAAGTGAGTTACCATATCAACTTTATAAGTTCTCCCTGACCCCAAGTGAGTTATCCTAGCCCCTTTATATGTACTCTCTGACTCCAAATGAGTTACCCTAGCCCATTTATAAGTACTCACTGACCCCAAGTGAGTTACCCTAGTCCCATATTAGTACTCCCTGACCCCAAGTGAGTTACCATAGCCCCTTTATATGTACTCCCTGACCCCAAGTGAGTTATCCTAGCCCCTTTATATGTACTCCCAGACTCCAAGTGAGTTACCATAGCCCCTTTATAAGTACTCCCTGACCCCAAGGGAGTTACCCTAGCCCCTTTATAAGTACACCCTGGCCCCAAGTGAGTTACCCTGGTCCCATATATGTACTCCCTGACCCCAATTGAGTTACCCTAGTCCCATATAAGTACTCCCTGACCCCAAGTGAGTTACCATATTACCTTTATAAGTTCTCCCTGACCCCAAGTGAGTTATCCTATCCCCTTTATATGTACTCTCTGACCGCAAGTGAGATACCCTGGTCCTATAGTAGTACTCCCTTACCTCAAGTGAGTTACCATAGCCCCTTTATATGTACTCCCTGAACCCAAGTGAGTTACCCTAGCCCCTTTATAAGTACTCCCTGACCCCAAGTGTGTTATCCTAGCCCCTTTATATGTACTCCCAGACTCCAAATGAGTTACCATAGCCCATTTATAAGTTCTCCCTGACCCCAAGTGAGTTATCCTAGCCCCTTTATATGTACTCTCTGACCGCAAGTGAGTTACCCTGATCCCATAGTAGTACTCCCTGACCCCAAGTGAGTTACCCTAGCCCCTTTATAAGTACACCCTGGCCCCAAGTGAATTACCCTGGTCCCATATAAGTACTCCCTTATCCCAAGTGAGTTACCATATCACCTTTATAAGTACTCCCTGACCCCAAGTGAGTTATCCTAGCCCCTTTATATGTACTCCCAGACTCCAAGTGAGTTACCATAGCCCATTTATAAATACTCCCTGACCCCAAAGGAGTTACCCTAGCCCCTTTATAAGTACACCCTGGCCCCAAGTGAGTTACCCTGGTCCCATATAAGTACTCCCTTATCCCAAGTGAGTTACCATATCACCTTTATAAGTTCTCCCTGACCCCAAGTGAGTTATCCTAGCCCCTTTAAATGTACTCTCTGACCGCAAGTGCGTTACCCTGGTCCCATAGTAGTACTCCCTGACCCCAAGTGAGTTACCATAGACCCTTTATATGTACTCCCTGACCCCAAGTGAGTTTCCATAGACCCTTTATATGTACTCCCTGAACCCAAGTGAGTTACCCTAGCCCCTTTATAAGTACACCCTGGCCCCAAGTGAGTTACCCTGGTCCCATATATGTACTCCCTGACCCCAATTGAGTTACCCTAGTCCCATATAAGTACTCCCTGACCCCAAGTGAGTTACCATATAACCTTTATAAGTTCTCCTTGACCCCAAGTGTGTTATCCTAGCCCCTATATATGTACTCTCTGACCGCAAGTGCGTTACCCTGGTCCCATAGTAGTACTCCCTGACCCCAAGTGAGTTACCATAGACCCTTTATATGTACTCCCTGACCCCAAGTGAGTTTCCATAGACCCTTTATATGTACTCACTAACCCCAAGTGAGTTACCCTGGTTCCATAGTAGTACTCCCTGACCCCAAGTGAGTTGCCATAGCCCCTTTATATGTACTCCCTGACCCCAAGTGAGTTACCCTAGCCGCTTTATAAGTACTCCCTGACCCCAAGTGAGTAACCATATCACCTTTATAAGTTCTCCTTGACCCCAAGTGTGTTATCCTAGCCCCTATATATGTACACTCTGACCGTAAGTAAGTTACCCTAGTCCCATAGTAGTACTCCCTGACCCTAAGTGAGTTACCCTAGCCCCTTTATAAGTACACCCTGGTCCCAAGTGAGTTACCCTGGTCCCATATAAGTACTCCCTGACCCCAAGTGAGTTACCCTAGTCCCATATAAGTACTCCCTGACCCCAAGTGAGTTACCATATCAACTTTATAAGTTCTCCCTGACCCCAAGTGAGTTATCCTAGCCCCTTTATATGTACTCTCTGACTCCAAATGAGTTACCCTAGCCCATTTATAAGTACTCACTGACCCCAAGTGAGTTACCCTAGTCCCATATTAGTACTCCCTGACCCCAAGTGAGTTACCATAGCCCCTTTATATGTACTCCCTGACCCCAAGTGAGTTGCCCTAGCCCCTTTATAAGTACTCCCTGACCCCAAGTGAGTTACCATTTCACCTTTATAAGTACTCCCTGATCCCAAGTGAGTTATCCTAGCCCCTTTATATGTACTCACTGACCGCAAGTGAGTTAACCTGGTCCCATAGTAGTACTCTCTGACCCCAAGTGAGTTACCCTAGCCCCTTTATATGTACTCTCTGACCGCAAGTGAGTTACCCTGGTCCCATAGTAGTACTCCCTGACCCCAAGTGAGTTACCATAGACCCTTTATATGTACTCCCTGATCCCAAGTGAGTTTCCATAGAAACTTTATATGTACTCCCTGACCCCAAGTGAGTTACCATAGCCCCTTTATATGTACTCCCTGACCCCAAGTGAGTTACCCCAGCCCCTTTATAAGTACACCCTGGCCCCAAGTGAGTTACCCTGGTCCCATATATGTACTCCCTGACCCCAATTGAGTTACCCTAGTCCCATATAAGTACTCCCTGACCCCAAGTGAGTTACCATATAACCTTTATAAGTTCTCCTTGACCCCAAGTGTGTTATCCTAGCCCCTATATATGTACTCTATGACCGCAAGTAAGTTACCCTAGTCCCATAGTGGTACTCCCTGACCCCAAGTGAGTTACAATATTACCTTTATAAGTTCTCCCTGACCACAAGTGAGTTATCCTATCCCCTTTATATGTACTCTCTGACCGCAAGTGAGATACCCTGGTCCTATAGTAGTACTCCCTGACCTCAAGTGAGTTACCATAGCCCCTTTATATGTACTCCCTGAACCCAAGTGAGTTACACTAGCCCCTTTATAAGTACTCCCTGACCCCAAGTGTGTTATCCTAGCCCCTTTATATGTACTCCCAGACTCCAAATGAGTTACCATAGCCCATTTATAAGTTCTCCCTGACCCCAAGTGAGTTATCCTAGCCCCTTTATATGTACTCTCTGACCGCAAGTGAGTTACCCTGATCCCATACTAGTACTCCCTGACCCCAAGTGAGTTACCCTAGCCCCTTTATAAGTACACCCTGGCCCCAAGTGAATTACCCTGGTCCCATATAAGTACTCCCTTATCCCAAGTGAGTTACCATATCACCTTTATAAGTACTCCCTGACCCCAAGTGAGTTATCCTAGCCCCTTTAAATGTACTCTCTGACCGCAAGTGCGTTACCCTGGTCCCATAGTAGTACTCCCTGACCCCAAGTGAGTTACCATAGACCCTTTATATGTACTCCCTGACCCCAAGTGAGTTTCCATAGACCCTTTATATGTACTCCCTGAACCCAAGTGAGTTACCCTAGCCCCTTTATAAGTACACCCTGGCCCCAAGTGAGTTACCCTGGTCCCATATATGTACTCCCTGACCCCAATTGAGTTACCCTAGTCCCATATAAGTACTCCCTGACCCCAAGTGAGTTACCATATAACCTTTATAAGTTCTCCTTGACCCCAAGTGTGTTATCCTAGCCCCTATATATGTACTCTCTGACCGCAAGTGCGTTACCCTGGTCCCATAGTAGTACTCCCTGACCCCAAGTGAGTTACCATATTACCTTTATAAGTTCTCCCTGACCACAAGTGAGTTATCCTATCCCCTTTATATGTACTCTCTGACCGCAAGTGAGATACCCTGGTCCTATAGTAGTACTCCCTGACCTCAAGTGAGTTACCATAGCCCCTTTATATGTACTCCCTGAACCCAAGTGAGTT